>NC_051409.1:110259-110351 GCF_015228065.2 Penaeus monodon | reverse complement strand
ACAATACAGTTTTTTTTTCTTCTTCTTCAATCTGTTTCATATAAACAAATACACACATATGTATCCAGTGCACCCCTTATACAAGGAATTCC
>NC_051409.1:109229-109347 GCF_015228065.2 Penaeus monodon | reverse complement strand
CACAATACACTTTAAAATTCCTTCACAGTATTCAACCATTTTCTCTCAAGCCTATTCACAGAAAATTCACTTCGAAGAGGAAAGATTCAACATCCAACACATAACGTGCAGAGTTTGA
>NC_051409.1:108993-109070 GCF_015228065.2 Penaeus monodon | reverse complement strand
TCGGGGTCGGGTGGGTGGTGTTTCTTAAGCTTTTATGGACATTTTATTCATTAATATATATATTTTTCACTTTTTCC
>NC_051409.1:108685-108767 GCF_015228065.2 Penaeus monodon | reverse complement strand
TTGGAAAAGACAGACAAACACACTGCCTACACTGTCACATTGATTCATGTTTTAAATCTAGCCTTTACATATGGCAGTAGAA
>NC_051409.1:108124-108648 GCF_015228065.2 Penaeus monodon | reverse complement strand
TTTACAAGTTTTTGAGTACATAAGTATAATACATAGAAGAAGAACCTTATAATATATAATGTTAATACGGGGTAGCATGTGAAGCCGAGGTTTAATTTAAAAAAAAAAGTCATAACCCTTATTATTTAAGAACTGTGTTTAAGCAAGGGCATTCTCTCTTCATAGTTCTTCCTCTCTTTGATTCTTTAAGTCTATTTCAAGAATAGGAAAGACACGAAAAAAAAATAGAAGAAAAATACAGTACTCTCACAATGCTATAAAATTCATTCCTTTCAATCCCCCCCCTTTTTTTCTCTCTCGCTCTTCCCCCTAATCTAAATATACACATTTTATTTTCCTGTGAAAGACAGACACACATTCGGGCAATATAGAAAGAGAGAGGGTGAGGGGAGGAAAAGGGGGGAGGGGTAAAGGCCACAGGAAAACTGACGACAACAGTGAGGAAAATGGTTTAAGCAAATAATTACTTCCTTGATGATTTATATATGAGTTAGGGTAGGGCGTGGCACGAGGATGGAAATAGA
>NC_051409.1:107941-108091 GCF_015228065.2 Penaeus monodon | reverse complement strand
TGTGTCTGAGTATAAAGGGGTAGAGGAGGGTAGGTCGGGAGGCGGAGGGAACGCCCCTATGGAAAGTCCTCTCCCCTCCCCACATCAAGAATCCACCTCTCCTTCCCCATACGTATAAAACAGCTAAAGACATGCTACTGGGGCATACTT
>NC_051409.1:107203-107878 GCF_015228065.2 Penaeus monodon | reverse complement strand
TAACCTACCCTTCCCTAAGGAAAAACTACGATACAAAGGAAGTATGCAAAGTGTATGCAAAGTTTACGAGTCTCACACCAACTGCGCGGGGGAGAGCCTCGCGCTGAACGCTCTCTCGCGAACGCTCTCTCTCTCGAACGCTTTCGGCCAAACGGGTTTACAAAAAAGGGGAAGTCGGCAGAACCCCCAGAGATCCCTAAACAAGGACTAAGGAACCTCCACAAGAAACAACAAGGGCTCGACAGCGGTTGTTCATCTTGCTAAGGGGCGGTTGGGGAGAACGTTCTGTGGGCAAATGTCGGTCTGTACAAATCGGTCTATAGGTTGTGCTTAAATATGTACCATACATGTTTTTGGGTTGAACAGAGGCTAAATGACTCATTCTCTCTCTTCTCGATTCTTTGAATCGCTTTCATCATCAAACTTATATATATATTATCAGTGGCATGGTGGGACAAATCCCAATAATAATATAATAATTTGGACTTAAAACTACAGCAGTAGCATGGGAAACAAGGCTTAAACATCTAGAGATATAAGAGAAAATGTGCCTATACTAATAAATTGATCTAGAGAAATGAATGAAAGCCTTATTAAAAATTTAGTACAAAAGCTACGAAAATCTTCCTACAGCAAATTTTGAGTCGAAATGGTGGGACATTCTCACCGAAATAC
>NC_051409.1:106811-107161 GCF_015228065.2 Penaeus monodon | reverse complement strand
AATGTAAACTAAATTGAGCAATAACAAAAATATCACATTGTCTGACATTTCTTAAAAGTGCATACAAAATTAGGAAATAGTAAAAATATATGTACATTTATAAGAAACTGCTACTACAAAGATAAGCACGGAGGAAAACATATCTACATTTTTTTTCACATCAGCTGATTCTACCTCGCTGTCAAGTGGGTAGATCCTCGAAATTCAGACACTTAGAAACTACTGTCAGGCAGAAAATGACACTTTTTTTCCCCAACACACTTATACATGCATACGATCAAATATACAGAAACATCCACTCGGCACCTCAAAAAAGACAGGTAAAATGCACTTAAAAAAAGGTGGGAAAA
>NC_051409.1:106584-106771 GCF_015228065.2 Penaeus monodon | reverse complement strand
GGGTCCTAGAATACACTTATTTCTAAGTAGATCAATTTCGATGATGCACCCTGCAACGCTAGAAAATTACCAATGGGTAACTCTATTCTCTAATTACTCTCATAACTTATCTTCCATTCTCTCTCTATCTCTCCTTTCTTGAACAACTTCTTACCTTTTCTTTTATTCTTTCCTTTAAAAACCTTCC
>NC_051409.1:106329-106560 GCF_015228065.2 Penaeus monodon | reverse complement strand
AATAACACCACAGAAATCTTTTTTTTTTATATACTGATGCCTTTCCTCCCTAATCCTACGTAGATATGCCATACGATTATAATCTCCAAACTACCGGGATGTAAGGTTCACACTCCCATGCGCTAAAAGCCAATTATGGGGTTGGTCAGTTTTTTAAAATTTTTTTCCCCTTTAATTTTTTTTTCTTTTTCTTACTTTTTGAAACTTTGAGGAGTTCGAGCTTGGGGAGTG
>NC_051409.1:106059-106183 GCF_015228065.2 Penaeus monodon | reverse complement strand
CCACTTTTTTTTGAAAAGGGGGGGGGGGTTGATTTGTATCAAAAAAGGGTCTGTGATAAATATTCCCGATGCACTTGGATAAGGCAGAGTAAAAATTCAAAAGCCAGTGAGGGCGCGCACAACA
>NC_051409.1:105751-105873 GCF_015228065.2 Penaeus monodon | reverse complement strand
CGGTTTCTAAAAGATTATTAATGGAGGAAGACTATCCTGCAACTGGCCTGTAGATGTTATCACAATTCTTTCTTTTTTGGCGGGGGGGGGGGGAGGGGTATTTAAATGTCTATCTTTTTTTT
>NC_051409.1:105363-105728 GCF_015228065.2 Penaeus monodon | reverse complement strand
AAATCAAGGCACCTTTAACCAATTAGATATGCTGTGTTAGTTGCTAAATAAAAAAATAACAACAGAAAAAAGAAACCTAAGTGTCATATTAAAAAAAAAAAAAAGATTAATATATCAAATAATTAAAGTGTGTTTTACAGCCTACACATCTGTAATGAAAAAATATCCATGCTACTTGGAAAAAATGCCAAATTCGTTGATTTACAAATAATCTAAACTGGCTACCACTGTGCTAATCTTCAGTTCGTCTGATCCTTTATTTAATTATTGGTACACATACCTAGTTATGTAAATCTACATGAATACATCCATTTAATACTGAACATAAAATACACTTGGAAATTAACATGTCTGGACTTTACATG
>NC_051409.1:104841-104998 GCF_015228065.2 Penaeus monodon | reverse complement strand
TCTCACACACTCTGGCTGACACGATCTCAATCTGCCTCTTCACTCATAGGTCTGCAGCATCGCCCCGCAGTCAGTAGGGCTGTCGAAACTCAGGCTGATCCAAATGCGAAATTTTGAGAGTTCCGAAAAGTCTTCACTCTTACTCCTGCGTTTCAAT
>NC_051409.1:103001-103397 GCF_015228065.2 Penaeus monodon | reverse complement strand
TTCTAAAAAATACAAATGGAAGCGAAAGAGATTAACAGACAGGACTGTTAATTAAGAGAATTGAACTTAATTTTTTTAAAACTAAAATTCGCTAAGAAGAATACTAAACTCGAAAATCTGAAAAAGGAGAAAGATGCAAATCTTGCAAGTCTTCACACAACAAAATCGGGCTATAGTCCAGCCAAAGACATATTGAACATAAAGGGTTAAAATGATTTTATCAAAATTATTATTTTTTTTTTTCATAAATAATACCTTCTCTGTTTTAGATTTTCCAAAGGAAGTGCAGTAGTTTGATAACTTATTTTTGCGCAATGAATGACATGACGTCATGGGAAAATCCAAAACACATTTTTAAAAATCATTTCCATAATTATGTTCTTTTATTAACGTTTT
>NC_051409.1:102259-102580 GCF_015228065.2 Penaeus monodon | reverse complement strand
TTGGTCATATCTGTTGGTTGATGACAATTTTATTTTCAAGATAAAAAGGGCCATCATTAAGATATAGTTTCATCAATTTGGATTAATGAGTAGGATTGTAGCTTAATCATCTGGTTCATCAGTCAATAAATCTTCCTTATTTGGTGGAATGAAAGTGGATGTTGCTTAATCATTTGCATATCATTTGCAAATTCTTTCAGAAATGGCTGATTTATAAAATGTCTAAGCTAGCTTGTAGAGATTTTTTATTTCTAAACATAGTTATCAGAAACAATATGTTGATATGATAGAAAGCGCGTTATAAAGTGAAAAATAAGATCC
>NC_051409.1:101962-102039 GCF_015228065.2 Penaeus monodon | reverse complement strand
TAACAAACTATCAATTCAACTAACAGTTAACAAACAGCTAATAACAGTTTCATAAAACACATCCATTAGTTTTTCTC
>NC_051409.1:101799-101916 GCF_015228065.2 Penaeus monodon | reverse complement strand
GCCTTAAACAACTGCTAGCATTTCCTATACTACGCTTAATAATGATAACAACAACAACGAAAAACTAAATAACTTATCATTTCCTATCATTTCATAAAAACAATAACTCCCCATTGC
>NC_051409.1:101059-101732 GCF_015228065.2 Penaeus monodon | reverse complement strand
ATCACAAAAGACTGGAAGTTATTCACAAAAATAACTTCACAAAAGACTGGAAGTTATTCACAAAAATAACTTCACAAAAGACTGGAAGTTATTCACAAAACTGACTTCACAAAAGACTGGAAGTTATTCACAAAAATAACTTCACAAAAGACTGGAAGTTATTCACAAAAATAACTTCCAGTCTTTCCTATCATTTCAAAATGCAACATCCACTTGCACCGCCTTCGTATTGCAATAACACACACCTGCTTGTATTTCTTAGCCTTGCGGACGATGCCGAGATCAACGAGAGCGTAAACCATGTCTTGCACGGTGCAATCGATAGCAGTTGGTTCGACACCCAGCACTTCGACCATCTGTGGGAGATCTGGGGTTACCATCTGCAGAAACTTTGCTTTTTTTAAGTTGTAGAAAGGAGAGTAGTATAAAAGTGTTATAAAATATATATAATGAGGTTTTAAGAAAAAGATTGGAGCTCTGCAGAAACTTTGCTTTTTTAAGTTGTAGAAAGGATAGTTAGATATAAAAGTGTCATAAAAATATATATAATGGGGTTATAAGAAGAAGATTATTTAGCTGTGTGCCTTATTCAGGGCAAGAAAATGTATCGTTTGATGAATATATATAATTAGTATTGAATAGGAATATATCAGTGAGAGGAGAATCTCACGGA
>NC_051409.1:100653-100952 GCF_015228065.2 Penaeus monodon | reverse complement strand
ATCTAACAACAGAAAATTGAAAAAAAATGGAGAAAAATCTATGAAACACTAAACATTACTTAAAAAAAAGAGGAAAGGACACAACAAACTGAAATAAATGCAGAAAAGAAAACGTGCAAAAACACGACAGAGAGAAAGTAAAAAAAAAAAAAAAAAAGAAAAAAATACATATGACACACACACACACAAAAACAATAATATAAATAAACAAACCCCCCCTCCCCCCCACACATACAAACAACCCACAAACCAAACCATAACAAATCCACAACCTACCCAACCCCCTCACCCCCCCCCCC
>NC_051409.1:99975-100630 GCF_015228065.2 Penaeus monodon | reverse complement strand
GACCAAACCAAACGAAACTCACCCTCTTGTTGCTAGCATTAATCTGCTTCCCCAGACGCGGCAGGATATTGTTCTTCATGCCCTTATTGAAGAGCCCAGCCACCCAGCAGAGGAAATAGGGAAGCTGCCCCGTGGGAATCGAGTACCCCTGGGGTTTGAACTCCTTCGAGGCCGCCATGGCTATGTCCTTCACCCAAACGCTGTCCGTGCTGATGATGTGGCGGTTGTTCACGGCCTCAGGGGCTGTTAGGGCCTGCGGGGAGTGGGGCATGAGAGGGGGGGAGTGGGGTATGAGATGGGGGGGAGTTGGGGTATGAGATGGGGGGGGGGGATTGGGGTATGAGATGGGGATTGGGGTATGAGATGGGGGGATTGGGGTATGAGAGGGGGTGGAGTGGGGTATGATAGGGGATTGGGGTATGAGATGGGGATTGGGGCATGAGAGGGGGGATTGGGGTATGACAGGGAGAGGAGAATTGGGGCATGAGAGGGAGAATCGGGGCATGATGATGGAGAAGATCGAGGCATGAAGCTATGGCACTGATGTGGCACTCGGGGTGACACGGTGCCGGGGAAGGGGGGGGGGGGTGATGGCAGGTGTGATGAAGGTGATAAATAATGGTTGATGGCGATTTGTAATCCACAGTCATAGTTA
>NC_051409.1:98792-99118 GCF_015228065.2 Penaeus monodon | reverse complement strand
TGACATGAGCCTTCGCCACGTCGCGCACGTCGCAGATGGGGAACTGCACGCGCGGCACCCCGGGGTAGGCTCTGTTGACGATCTGCGCCATGAAGTTGACCGACGTGGCGCTCTTGTGGGACTCGAGCAGCGGCGGCCCCAGCACGAAGGTCGGGTTAATCACCGCCAGCTCGAATTTCTGGTCGTCTGGCAGCTCCTTGACGAAATCCCAGGCCGCTTTCTCCGCCACGACCTTCGATTTCGTATAAGCGTCTATGGTGGTGCTCTCTGCGTCCGTCCAGTCCTCCTCCGTGTATGTCTTCTCGCCGTCTGGCACTGGCTCTCCT
>NC_051409.1:98138-98332 GCF_015228065.2 Penaeus monodon | reverse complement strand
GTAGGGGGGTGAGAGGGAAAGTCGGGAAAATATAATAAGTGTGTGGGGGTGTGGGAGTTTTAAGTGTGTGGGACTCGGGTTGTGGGTGAATTATGTGGAGGGAGGGGGGAGTGAGAGGGAGAGGGGTGTATTTAATGTGGCTGGGGTGTGTAAATGGAGGTGTAGAAAGTAGGAAAAACGACGGATGTGTAATG
>NC_051409.1:97442-98046 GCF_015228065.2 Penaeus monodon | reverse complement strand
TATTAATCATTCATTTCGAATTGTAACTCTTGGTTTTTATATAAAGAATAATTAATTTTGGTGTATTCAGCAATTTCATCTAACTGAAATTCTACATATAAAAGTATAACTCTAATTAATCACCTATGTGCATAAAAATGAATTGCAATTTCCTTTCAGAAACTTTTTTTCCAGAATGGATAATCACAAACATAAAAATATAAATCATATTTTCATTCTTTGCAAGGTAATCTTCAATTAAATATATATCCCTAATAAAAAAAATACCATTATCATATTTGTCAAGAGTTGCAACATACATTGCAAATGATTACGAAATGACTAGACACATATAATCAATTCTTTCCTTAATTACAAAACTGAAAGCATGATCTCATTCACATTAATCATGCAATAATGATCAACAAAACTTTATTACTTACTTCTCTCTGTACATCTACATATTTACAAAATCTAGGTAGCGTTTGAATGGGCTATGAGGGGGAACTACAGAGCAGCAAAAGCAACATTGCAGAGTAAATAAATGAAAAGTTAGGGTAACATTGCACAAATATTGCACAGTAACAGCCACATTGGGGAATTGGCAGGGAAAATGATTAAAGAA
>NC_051409.1:97132-97200 GCF_015228065.2 Penaeus monodon | reverse complement strand
CTTACCTCTCTTTATGCCAAAAAAAAGAAAAATGTCCTGATATTTAACCCCCTCCTCCTACCTCCCTC
>NC_051409.1:96702-97061 GCF_015228065.2 Penaeus monodon | reverse complement strand
TCTACCGGAGACCGCAGCGAAAGAGGACGTGACCACAACGCGCTTGACGGAGGCTGCGGCGTGAGCGGCGACAGCCTTCAGGACCTGCAGCGTGCCGTCCTTCGCCGTGTCCACGAGTCCTGCCTCCTCCACCTGTTGGTTCACGAGGTCGGGGAAAGGGCTGGCCACGTGGAGGACGCCCGTGCACCCTTCCACGGCCCTAAGGAGAACCAGAAGCTACGGTTCAGGACGCTTGTCGACTGTGTTTTGTTTTGAGAGAATTTTTTTTTTAGGTACGTTTCCCCTTGTTTACCAAAAAGAAAATGGGTAATTTTTCCTCGTTTTCTTTTTTAAAAAATGTGTGTCTGTTTTTTTTTCCG
>NC_051409.1:95807-96135 GCF_015228065.2 Penaeus monodon | reverse complement strand
CTATCTATCTATCGATATGAATGGAAAATAAAAATGGTCAATAAAAGGAAGAAATGAGAGAGAATGTGAGAGAGAACGTAATAAATTTAAGATGAAAATATAACGTACAAAAAAAGGGAAAAAGTTAGTTAATGATCTTGGAGCTTTCAGCTAATGAGAGAAATCTGAAAATAATAATCAATATAGAAATTATCAAAACAAGGAAGTGGATGAGAAACATAATATGTAAAGAGATATTAAAAAAGTGAAAAATAAACTTGAAATAATGAGAACAGAAACGTGTATTGGAGTGAAATAGTATATGAATACAAGGAATTTTCACCAAAAC
>NC_051409.1:95606-95744 GCF_015228065.2 Penaeus monodon | reverse complement strand
ACAAACACAGTATACATATAGATCGCAGGCAACCACATACTCCACAAATCAGCAACTAGACCACCTAAGGAAAGACATGCAAAGAAAATAGCCTTTAAAACAACACTAGTAATAAAATGCAAATCGAGGCCACTAGAA
>NC_051409.1:95178-95487 GCF_015228065.2 Penaeus monodon | reverse complement strand
TTAAAAATATATATAAATCCTCCACGAGGATCCAATACCGAAGACCGCGTTCGAACACGACGTGAAGACCACCCGTTTGATCGTCTTCGCGGCAGAACAAGCAGTCAGGAGCTTTTTCGTGGCTTCGGCGAGACCCTCCACCGCCGGGCCCTTGAGGGTGGCTGTGTGGATCACCTGTTTGCAGTCCACTACAGCCCTTTTTTTGAGGGGGAGTGGGCGTGAAGCGGTTAGTTTGGGTTGGTGGAAAAATTTATTTTGAGAAGAGGTTGCTGGGTTAGAGGTATATATTTTTTAAAAAATAATGTTATT
>NC_051409.1:94859-95035 GCF_015228065.2 Penaeus monodon | reverse complement strand
CGTTTAGACATTTATTTGCGGGCTAGTAATGAGGAATAATGTGGATTAGATTATAAATACACATTAATGTATAAAGATAGCGAGATACAAATATATACACTTACAATTATAAGAATACGTATTTCTTAAAGTTACCCCCATCAAAATTCAAAAACCTTGGACAAATCAGCAACTCG
>NC_051409.1:94320-94743 GCF_015228065.2 Penaeus monodon | reverse complement strand
TCATAGCAGTAAAAATCAGAAAAGATTTTTCAGGAGCGACCATTGGTAACCTGACTATCACTTCCCGTTTTCTATTTCCTTTCCCGACATCATTACCCAGAAGGGAGAAGGCACTCGATTATCGCCTCTAAGGCCGCGTTCACTATAAGGGTGAATATTCCTTGACACGTTGGTGCCGGGTTGTGAAAGGGGGGGAGGGGGGGAGGGCATAGCTATCTATGTGGGGGAATATTAAGTATTGTATTAATATTGTATTAAATATTGTATTTATTTTATAGATATTGTATGAAATATTGTATTAAATATTGTATCATTGTATTAAATATTGTATTAAATATCATATTGTATAATCATATTAAGATTCATTTTTTTCAAGATTTCTGAAGATTGTCGTAAATATTGAGTTTTTTGTTTTGTTCTGTT
>NC_051409.1:94114-94267 GCF_015228065.2 Penaeus monodon | reverse complement strand
TTCTCTCTCTAGTAAAATCGTTCGGTAAATATTTGTGTTAATAAGCCTCGACACAGATTTCTTTCAAATTTTTTTTCTTTCAAAATTATGTCATTATGTCAATTTTTTTTTTATATATTTATTTCCAAATGGATGAAAAGATTAATAGGACCT
>NC_051409.1:93373-93590 GCF_015228065.2 Penaeus monodon | reverse complement strand
TGGTGAGGTCGGCCTCCACCAGCTCGAGGGGGAACTTGGCATCGGGCACCAGGCTCTTGAGGGGCTCGACCTTGGCCTCGTTGGAGAGACTCCTGACGGTGCCTCGGACTTTGTAGCCTTCCTCAAGGAGCAGCTTGGCGACGTGGGAGCCGATGTAGCCGCTCACGCCTGTGACGAGGATCACTGTCGAGGAGAGACGGGGATTAGTGGGTGTTAC
>NC_051409.1:92079-92197 GCF_015228065.2 Penaeus monodon | reverse complement strand
AATCAGTGGCGCCGTTGCATACTGTGGGAAAGAGATCATGATGCAGCAGAGCTCTGTGTGATTCTGTTCCGCCTCTGTTTGTGCTTCTGCGCGATCTGGTTTTGTTAGCTGGGATGGG
>NC_051409.1:91593-91741 GCF_015228065.2 Penaeus monodon | reverse complement strand
GCACATCACAAGGGTTTCTCAAAGGTCATCCGTTGGGGGTGGGTGGTTGGGGGGGGGGGAGAGAGAGGTCACCATGGCAACCAAATGAAGATCGAGATTTGCACGCAATTATCTCCTAATTATCTTGCTGTTTGGTAGAATTTCGGTC
>NC_051409.1:91494-91562 GCF_015228065.2 Penaeus monodon | reverse complement strand
GTGATGGGGGTGGGAGGGGGGAGGGATATTTGTTTGTTTGTTTTGTTTATTTTTGTTTGGTGTTTTTA
>NC_051409.1:91189-91262 GCF_015228065.2 Penaeus monodon | reverse complement strand
CTGAAGAAGGATGCTAATGCTAATGATGAGAATTTAGATTTTCACTACACTTAACAATGGAGAAGACGATAAT
>NC_051409.1:91029-91125 GCF_015228065.2 Penaeus monodon | reverse complement strand
TAACAATAACAATAACACGGAAACGCACGCCACCATAGCACATTAACCTCCGCTCAAAACCCTCCTTCTGTTCCGCCAAGACAATTTTCATCCCGG
>NC_051409.1:90779-90976 GCF_015228065.2 Penaeus monodon | reverse complement strand
TCCCAGGAATCTCAGACTTGTGAGACATGCATATTAATGAGAAAGTGATTAGTACGTGAACTGTTCAGTGGTTCATATAAATCTGCCTAATTATCATACCAGAAGTTTGGGCTGCAAGGTAGGGTTCGTTCACTAATTGCTGATGCTAATAAGATCTCGTAATAAAAGAAATTCGCAAGTGAAGGTATGTTGGTGTT
>NC_051409.1:89995-90372 GCF_015228065.2 Penaeus monodon | reverse complement strand
AACCCCGATTGCCTAAGACGTAATGGAAAACTTCCTGTGATTGGTCAGCCTGTGATGCTGAATTAAGATCCTGATTGGAGGAGACCTGAAAGACGACGAATGCTGATTGGCTGAGGCAATACGACACGAGAGAACGCTGGTCTCTGATTGGCTGAGACTTCAATGGCTCTTCATCAAAATATGTCTCCCGAGATGACAATATATTATTGTGGGAAAAAGTGGACGGAGAAGCGAACAGAGGAATGATAAAAAAAAGGGGAATGATATTGGAGGGGAAGAGGAAAGGAAGAAAGGAAATGGGAGAATTTGAAATTATTTTTGAAGAGGAAGAGAAGGATGAATAGTAAACAGGAAGAAAGGAATAAACATAAAAAAGA
>NC_051409.1:89582-89901 GCF_015228065.2 Penaeus monodon | reverse complement strand
GAAGGTGGGATAATATGGTACTTAAAGAAAAGGGGAGACAGGAAAATAGAGAATAATTATATAGAAACAAACGATAAAATGAAAAAGATTAGGAAAAAACACAACAGGAAATATAGAATAAAATATATATTTACGATAATATGGAATAAAGAAAGCGACAAGAGAAAAGGAAGAACATAGCAGATAATAAAAGAAGAAATATAAAAAAAAATGAGATAACAGTGTTAGGGAAAAAAAGAAAGACCAGACAGAAAAAAACGAAAATAATTCCGACGAAAGAAAGAAAGAAAAGAAAAAAACGAAAAAAAACAATACAAAA
>NC_051409.1:89269-89345 GCF_015228065.2 Penaeus monodon | reverse complement strand
TAAGACTGATTGAGGACATAAATCTGCCAAAGAGACCGAGACAAAAATCTTGTAAAAACTTACTTGAAGCGCAAAT
>NC_051409.1:88937-89105 GCF_015228065.2 Penaeus monodon | reverse complement strand
AAAAAATAGAAAGCGTGTGTTGGGGTGGGGATGGGGGGTGGGGGGATTAGAAGTTTCCACGCCCTAGACAAGAATCAAAAACAAAAAAACGACAGAAAACAAAAATAAACAAAAACACAGCCAAACGAGACAAACACCAAAATACATGACGGACTCAAGGACCAACCT
>NC_051409.1:88390-88655 GCF_015228065.2 Penaeus monodon | reverse complement strand
TCAAGCAAAGCCGGTTAGAGACATCCTCGAGGATCGTGCAGATTGTCCTCGAAAAGATGCGTTTTTTTTTTGTTTTTTTGGCCGAGTCGTCAGGCAACTTTGTGAGTTCTTGAAAAGGCTCTTCTCGAGTGATCCTCCAACCCAGGAGGCCATCAAACCTCTTGCCTTGGATAACCGGAGCGGGATTCGACATTCCCCTGCTGGCGGTGGTTCGTTCGAAGCAGGGTCGTTTCAGGATGAGATCTTCGGAAGGTGATTCGGTTGC
>NC_051409.1:87846-88353 GCF_015228065.2 Penaeus monodon | reverse complement strand
TTTACAGATATGTGATGTGAAGGAAAGAGTACACAAAAGGGGATTTTAAGCAATGTAAAACACTGTAAAGTGATTAAAATTTACACGAAACGTACAAACCCCTTTTCTATGGTGATTCGAAGCAACACGAAACCCCCTTTCCTTACGTCCGAAGCAGTTTAAAACGGGAAAAGCGATTCCGTATTCGAACTTTAAAACGCACTGTTTACGAATATTGTTTTTGTCATCGTCAGCATGAACAATTATTCGATTAATGCTTATATAAAACAGTCATGTTTCCTATCGGCTTTGGTCTCCTTATCAACAGGGTGTCGGGAATGATTCATGGCAGAATCTTGCCGGAAGAGTGAAGCATTTTTTTTACACGGTGATGACGTCATGAATATATATATCACACCTTCACCCTTTCATTAAAAATGCTCCATGTTTTTGCCAAAAAACTGCTAATCGTCATTCCACACTCCTTATAAATGAATATTGTCTTCAACAATCAACAATTATTCAGGC
>NC_051409.1:87258-87425 GCF_015228065.2 Penaeus monodon | reverse complement strand
AATTACCCTCCTAATCGCTGCATCTAAACCCAATTATAATTCGCAGCCACGTCATCGAAGAAACAAGAATTGATAGCAACTTCGGTCGGCAAAATGGCAGTCTTTTATCGGCATCAGCATTTTGGTAAACTGTTGTAGTTGCGAACAGAGCTTAAACACAGGCATTC
>NC_051409.1:86761-86899 GCF_015228065.2 Penaeus monodon | reverse complement strand
GTTTATAAAATCAAGCTCAACGTAAGGCTTGCAACATAAACTTCTTATAAACAAGAATAAAGAAGCGTCAGCGAGATCTTGCAAGAATTTTGCAAGACCGTCACTCATGAAATAAAGTTCATGAAACAAGGATTGAGC
>NC_051409.1:86615-86715 GCF_015228065.2 Penaeus monodon | reverse complement strand
CGCTATCGAAGGTCAGTTGGCAAATGGCTGGTTCATAAGGTTGTGTTTGGTGATAAGGGGGGGAAGTGGGTGAGGTATGTAGATAAGAGCGTGTATGTAT
>NC_051409.1:86095-86300 GCF_015228065.2 Penaeus monodon | reverse complement strand
ACAGCAATAACTGAACAAGACGCTGGCAACACTTATCTCAGGCGCAGTGTTGCTAACGGCCAGCAGAGGAGTCTCGCTACATTTCGTGAAGTTGCTCTCATTGCACAGCTGCAACGTGCAATAGCCTGCAACATGCGTTTTGTCTTTGCTTAACGGACAAAGTAACTCTCATGTTTGTAGTTTTTATTTTTTTCATTTTTTTTAT
>NC_051409.1:85580-85699 GCF_015228065.2 Penaeus monodon | reverse complement strand
GTAAAGAACCAGAAATCCCTCGAACTGATTAATTTTAATTTTAATCTTCCAGGTCATATTTTGACACGAATTTTTTCTCCAAAAATATCCCATCTTAGAAGGTTAAAGGTAACGTCCTC
>NC_051409.1:85069-85148 GCF_015228065.2 Penaeus monodon | reverse complement strand
AATATTCCCTTTAAACAAGCGTGTTCCTTCATTTTTCCCGAAACACGAGGACGCGACCCTTTTGAGGCTCTGTTTGCAC
>NC_051409.1:84598-84672 GCF_015228065.2 Penaeus monodon | reverse complement strand
CATTAAGCCAACCTGTCTGCGAACAAGTCTGTTTGTCTTTAACATTTTTGAAAACTTCGCAGCTGATATTAACC
>NC_051409.1:83921-84016 GCF_015228065.2 Penaeus monodon | reverse complement strand
AACTCTTAAAGCGGCTTATAATTCCTTCCTTCCCCAAACGAGGTCCTTCCGCCGAGGCTGATCCTCAAGGCCACGTAAACACATCTCCGAGGAAG
>NC_051409.1:83340-83432 GCF_015228065.2 Penaeus monodon | reverse complement strand
TTCGAGGGCGCGAGCCTAGGCTGTAGCTCAACCTCAAGGAGGTATTTGGAGTACCAGCAATCGATACCAAAATCATGGACTCCCGGCGCCAA
>NC_051409.1:83206-83302 GCF_015228065.2 Penaeus monodon | reverse complement strand
AATTCCGGCATTCAACCCGTGCATGACATTTTGCTGTTCTTTGTTCCTTCTGCATGACGGCTAACTGTTGTTCTGTCGCCCGATGTGACGCCTTGC
>NC_051409.1:82566-82713 GCF_015228065.2 Penaeus monodon | reverse complement strand
TATAAACTACATCAATCTTTCTCCGTCTGCGACTCAACCGTTCAACACGAAAACCTATTTCGGGAACGAGACTTGGAATCCGATACCATTCCCGAAGCGATCCGATACCAACTGCTCGGACCAACATGGCGGACTTTTTGCGGGAAA
>NC_051409.1:82054-82443 GCF_015228065.2 Penaeus monodon | reverse complement strand
TGGAATCCGATACCAATCTCGAAGCGATCCGATAACATTTCCGAAGCGATTCGATACCAACTGCTCGAACCAATATGGCGGACTTTTAGCGGGAAAATACAGAAACCCATTTTTCTTTTTTTGCGGGGGTGGGTGGGGGGGGGGGAGAGAAGTAGGTAGAAGACGATTGGAGGAAAGAAAGGTAGATAAGAAGTGGAATAGAAAACAGGTAGAAAGAGGCGCATATGTCGATAAATAAGGGAATAAGGAGAGAGCATCATTTACGGACATGTCCCTTATCTTGACTTATCTTCATGAGAAAAAAATAATACTATCAATAAGGATTAAAATAAAGGATGCAGCAATATTAGCAATAATAGCATAGCAAAAATAGGAAAACCCTCACCCAC
>NC_051409.1:81800-82015 GCF_015228065.2 Penaeus monodon | reverse complement strand
TTCCTTCTCGTCATTTTCCCGCCAAATCATTGCATTCAAAAATCCTTGCAACAATATCCCCGAAGACAATGTAGATTTTAATTAATTCATTTAATTATATTCTTATATTCGGCAATATATGTAATCGTATCTTGAAATAATCCATTAACTCTCTAATTCGTCGATAATATTAATTAATTGAGAGATTTCCCGCGTTCGTGAATGCTAATCAGCTG
>NC_051409.1:81014-81234 GCF_015228065.2 Penaeus monodon | reverse complement strand
CCTTATGTGCGCATTTAGTACACACGAGACCTATGTACACACCGGAATAAAAGAGTGTCTGGCGAGACAATAGAGATTTGTCTAGTTTCGTTATACAGACAGACGGGTGGGGATGGGGGGGGGGGGAGGATGAAGAAGTAGTGAAGGGAAGGATAAAGAAGGAATAGGGTAAAAAAAAAGGTAAGGGACAGAGGAGGGGGGGGCGGAGGAAGAACACTTG
>NC_051409.1:80241-80337 GCF_015228065.2 Penaeus monodon | reverse complement strand
GCCACACCCGTCTGGCTCTTCTGGAAAAACTTAGACGCCATGAAATATTCGACGATCGTAGACGTCCTCCTCCCCCCCTCCCCCCACGAGTTGCTA
>NC_051409.1:79895-80013 GCF_015228065.2 Penaeus monodon | reverse complement strand
AAAAGGATTATTCATCGGGACACGCGCAGGGAGATCGAATTAGGGAAGGGCGCAGGATGGGGGGCTTTGGAAATGAAGGGGGGAATGCATTTTGAAAATTTTATGTACTAAACCCTAA
>NC_051409.1:79123-79335 GCF_015228065.2 Penaeus monodon | reverse complement strand
GCCAGTGAGCCGCAAAATGCTTGGTCTTGCAAAAATATTCCAGACATTTTCTCCTCGCCATCAATTAGCTTCGTTCCATTTTTCACGCCGGGAGAAAGCTCCGAACGAAAATTAATGGATCAGCCCGAGCGAAAAGTGAGAAGTGTTGTAAGGCGAATGCTCCCTTCTTAATGATCAATGGCAGGAATTTGTCTGTTCAACACGAGGGCAAC
>NC_051409.1:78463-78710 GCF_015228065.2 Penaeus monodon | reverse complement strand
CACACAAACAATTCACAACAATTATTTCCCAATTCCAAACAGAAAATCAAACAAAAGAGGCGCCTATTTTCAGCCTTATTTTCCTTCGTTATAACACAATCAAAAGCTTTGTTGTTACTGACTTATAAACAAATAACAACAACGTGACTTTGTGCAACGGACGCGAACGGATGTGACGTCACAGCGCAATCAATGAATGCAACTGATAGAGAAATGAATGGAAATTGAAATAAAAATGAATGAAAAT
>NC_051409.1:76948-77012 GCF_015228065.2 Penaeus monodon | reverse complement strand
TGCATGACCAAGCTCCCTCTCCCTTTGTGCATGATCGATCGATATTGCACGAAGGGGAGAAGTA
>NC_051409.1:76789-76891 GCF_015228065.2 Penaeus monodon | reverse complement strand
AAGCGAGAGGAGCGAAGAAACGAAGGGGGGAGTGAGGGGAGGACGGAGGGTAGGGGGAGGAAGGATGGTAGGGAGGGAGGGGAAGGGGAGGAGGAAGGGAGG
>NC_051409.1:76319-76535 GCF_015228065.2 Penaeus monodon | reverse complement strand
ACCACAAAACAGGGGACGGGGGAAAGGGAGAAAAACACCCGGGGAAGCGAGAGGGGGCGAGAGAGCGCAAACGAAGGAAGGGGTAGCGAACAGAGTATGTACAAGCTTAACACAACCTGTTATCGATTTTGTAATTATTTGAAGGGTGCGTGTAACTTTCAGGGCGACGTCTGGCGGGCGTGCGGGCGGGAGCGGCGCCCGTGCTCATGGCAGGTG
>NC_051409.1:75714-75844 GCF_015228065.2 Penaeus monodon | reverse complement strand
TGCAAACTCCTCAGAATCTGCATCTTTTACGTAACCCGTAAATTGGATGAATAAACATCCGGGTTGTAAAATCGTGAATTCATGAGTCATGCAAGATGATTTGGCTGCATGATAGCGTGACAGAATGAGG
>NC_051409.1:74701-75093 GCF_015228065.2 Penaeus monodon | reverse complement strand
ATGATAAACAATAATTTAATTAAAAGTGAAATTTATCTTTTTATGTGAATGTGCGTGTGTGCGAAATATATTAAAACCAGAATGTTAGGGAACAAAGGCGAAAAATAAAAGCATCGTTCAGGGTGCACGAAAACGCCGAGAAGAACAATCATTCACAGAAATTTTTTTAATCAATTTTATACTTGGATATATTCTATTTGCACTTAATTCAACTGAAATAGTTGGCACTCTAAAGAAAGACTCAAGTGATGAGAAATTCCTTTTTAATGTACACATGAGGGGAAAACTCCATGCAAACAAAGTGGTGTAATTTTCAAAAAATGGTTTTAATTGTATAATCGTTTAAAAATATAAGAGACACAAAAGAGTAAAGGTATGAAAATTTTAGCGAA
>NC_051409.1:73559-74077 GCF_015228065.2 Penaeus monodon | reverse complement strand
GATTCTCTCTCTTGTTCCCTCCCCCCCCCTTTTTCCCTTCTATTTACAGAATTTAGGGTATTTTGTTTCTGTTTTTAATGGAATATGGGGAAGCACAAAGAGGGACAGATTGGCACAACAAGGGTAAATGGGATTTAAAGAAGCATCTTTCAAAAGCGTTCTTTTTTTTCATGTCGTTGTTGGGTTTTTTAAATATGGAAAAAAGTAAAAAAGGGGGAAGGAAAACAAAATTATTTCTTTGGTATTTCGAATTTTACTTTTTATTTCTTTTAAAAGTGGGGACTATGGAAAATTGTAAGAATGTTTTTTTTTTTCTAAGTATAAGTTTAAAGGATAAAACACAACCAACTTATATGTAATATACTTGTTAAATCCCCCCCATTTTTTTCATTTCTACACATCTTCAAACACACAACCAAACACACACACCAACCAACACCACTTAACGTAATATACTGTTAAAAAAAACCCCTTTGTTCCCCTTTCAATATCACCTAAACGGGTGGGGCGAGCGGAAA
>NC_051409.1:73241-73313 GCF_015228065.2 Penaeus monodon | reverse complement strand
GTCAATCAATAAAATTTTTAAAGCAAAATTTTTTATACGTTTATTACACAGTATTTTTCATCGTTTAATGAC
>NC_051409.1:72246-73044 GCF_015228065.2 Penaeus monodon | reverse complement strand
GACGGTATTAAATATTTATTTTTTTTTCATAAAGGAGGAAGAAACCGCGGAAAGTTAGAAAAAATTCTAAATATAAAAACGTTTTATCATATCATTAAATTTTTAGTATTACAATTCAGTTTTTTTCATTAGCAGCATTATCTTATCATACAATTTCAATCGTTTTCAAATAAACAAGTGTGCAGTAGCACAAGTTAAAGTACCTTTCACAATTATTGTTGCAGATTACCCCCGTAAAATTTGTTTAAAAAACCATAAAAATATTAATTAATTTTATCTATTTCTATCGTGAGAGAGAATATTCAAAGACGGAGCTAAAAAAAGTAAAATTTTTTCACGTCCTTCTTTACCTATCCAAAATCCCCAACATTGTAATAAAAAACTGGTTTTAAAACAAATGACTGAAATAGAAATGTAACAAAGTGTTTTAAAGAAATCACCCCCCTTCCCCCAAATTCAACTAGAAAAAGGGTGGTTAAAGATTTGTTTTCCGTTTTTAACTCAGTTTTAGGTTTTTTCCAAAAATAAAAGATTTCATCCCCCTTAATAAACTTTTTTTCTGCCAAAAAAAATATTTCTCTCTATGAGACTTTGGGCATGTTTTCCCCTCTACTGAGACTTTCAGTTTCCCTCCTTTTATGGGGTGGTGTTATTATTATTTTCATATTAATCTCATCAAAATTTTTCCTTCCTTCCCCCTTTGGGGCTTTTTAAGTAACTGCTTGATGGCTTTTAAAAAAGCAAGGGAGATTTCTGCGGGAAACAATTTTCCCGATAGACCAGGGGTTTTTTGAAAAA
>NC_051409.1:71282-71707 GCF_015228065.2 Penaeus monodon | reverse complement strand
GCAATATTGATACGCTTGTTTAAAATAAGATTATCATATTTTTAATATATTATACTATCATCTTTTGGCATGAATATTGCTTTTTCTAATATTTTGATTTCATTATTTTCTTCTTTAAGGGGAGATAATTTTTTCCACGCTTGGTTATACCATTTCTCAAATTTTTTTATTTCTTATTAAATTTTTAAACGAAAGAAAAAAAATTAAATTTAAATATTTTATTATTTTTTCCTATATAAATTATTTATAAATTTTCCCTTTTTTTTTTTTGTTAAAAGAGAACTTTTAAAGGGAACCTTTTTAAAGATTTGTTTAAATCCTTTCAGGGCCCTTTTTCCCCCCGGTTTTTTTTTTTTGGGTTTCTTTGGGGGCAAAAGGAAAGGGAAAATAAGTTTTTATTTGTGAAAACTGTTTTGGGTTTTGGG
>NC_051409.1:71096-71199 GCF_015228065.2 Penaeus monodon | reverse complement strand
AAAAAATTTTTAGGCCAAATAAAAAAAAAAGGGCAGAAAAAAAGTTAAGGTTACCCATCATTTTAAAGGAAATCTTTTTTTTTTTAAAAAAATTTTAAATTTT
>NC_051409.1:70925-71020 GCF_015228065.2 Penaeus monodon | reverse complement strand
AAAAAAATTTGGGGGGAATCCCCGGTAAATTAGGGTTTAACCGTTTGTTAAAAGGATAAAAATACAAAAATCTTATGGCTGAATTTTATTCAAAA
>NC_051409.1:70591-70784 GCF_015228065.2 Penaeus monodon | reverse complement strand
TAATTTTTTACATTTTACTTTTTTCTAGTTAGCAAAAAGAGACAAAGTTAAAAAAAACCTAGATGGAAGGAGAACTTTTTTTAACCCTTTCACTTGAAGAGACCCGTTCACTTCGACCGGCAGGGGCCCTTCATTTTTTGTTCCCGGCTTCTTTTGCTGTAGGGGGACCGCCTGACAGATTTACTGGGGCAAG
>NC_051409.1:70070-70540 GCF_015228065.2 Penaeus monodon | reverse complement strand
GGCCGGAGGATTGAGAAAAATGTTACGTATTTTTTAAGTTTGTTGGTTAATGTATACACGGTATTTAGAAAAAGTGAAAAATGTTTTTAATCAGACATTATCTTGAAAGCAGGATGGGTTTTACTGAGGAAATAAAATAAATATACTCAGAAAACAAAGAATTAATAAAATGATATATAAAAAGGAGAGAAAACAGAATTTCTCTACGGGAAATTGATAATAATTTTAAAAAACTAAAAAACATGAATTCAACTTTCATACGCTAATAAAGATAATTGCATTAAAAAGTAAAAGTAGCTTTATGTTATAAAAAAGGGCAGATATTCATTACTGATAGAAATTGGGTAATATAAATAAACAAAAGGGCAAAAAAAGACGAACAGATAAATGACAAGCACACAGAAGTACTACAAAAACTCACAAAAAGAAAAGGGGAAAAAATCAGAACTACAAAGGAAAAAATTTTAGTT
>NC_051409.1:69766-70045 GCF_015228065.2 Penaeus monodon | reverse complement strand
TGTCCGCCAGTGAAAAAAAAACACCCAACGTATTCAGAAAAAAAAAGGCTTAGGACCCCGGGGAATCAATAAGGACTCTTTATCAATCACGGGAGCCAAAGGAAATCAGATCTTTTTTTGGGTAATTGAAAATGCGTGTTGTTCGCGAAGGAGCCTTTTAGGAGGGGTAAACGGGGGGAAGGGGTGTTTTATATTAATTTTTATTACGTTTATAGGTGTGATTTTTATTATATATCGGGCTATTATTTATTTCTCTGTGTACATTCACACATAGGGGGG
>NC_051409.1:69180-69482 GCF_015228065.2 Penaeus monodon | reverse complement strand
CTTCTTTCTCCCCCTTCTACCATTTTTTAGTTATCCTTTCCCCTCCCCTCGCCCTGTTCTCCCCCCCTTATGTTTCCGTATGTCTGCCCCCCCGTTTTCTTTCACTCTCCTTCAGCCTGTCTTCATCCTTCCTCGTCGACACCCTTCATTCTCGCCCTGAAACGTTTAATGTTTGAGTCAGAGAAAATTTTTTTTTTCTTAATCAGACGCAAAGGGAATTTTTAATTAAGTTCACTGGAAATTTTTTTGAACCGCATTTCGGGTTTTAAGCGCAATGGTTTTAAAGGGTGCTACGATGAAAA
>NC_051409.1:68255-68349 GCF_015228065.2 Penaeus monodon | reverse complement strand
GGAAAGGGTGTCAGGCCATCGAGGTCAGAAATTTGGGGGGCATACGTGTCGGTGGTCGATGAAGGTATGGTCTTATTTGTGTTCCAAAATTTTT
>NC_051409.1:67579-68210 GCF_015228065.2 Penaeus monodon | reverse complement strand
TTTTTTTTTCCCCCCCCTTTTTTTATTTTTAAATTTTTTTATCTTTGTCTTTATTATTATTGTTATTATTTTTGTCATTTTTGTTATTATCGTTATTATTATTTTTTTTACTATTATCTTTATTCACTGTAACTCATTTTATTTTTCATTTTATTATTGTTGTTATTATATAATACTAGTACACTATTTTTATCACGTTTTTGCCATTATCTTTTTTTTAATTGTCTTTTTTAAATTTTTTTATTTTTCATCGTTTTTTATTATTGTTTTTTATAATTATTATTGTACATTATGTTACATTTTTAAAATAGATTACCTCTTTATTTTTGTTGTTTCTCATCATCACCCTCAAATCTTTATTATTGTATTAGATTTTTGTTATTGCTGGGTTTTTTTTCTTTTTGTAGATGTTTTTATTATAGTAGAAATACATCCTTAATCATTTACCATTATTTTTGTTGTAGTTGAGTTTTTAATTTTGTTATAAAAATTTATCATTTTTATCATGATCAACTCCATGCAAAAAAATATGAAGAAATTTTCATGTAAGAAAATTTTTTAAAATTAATTGAGAGATATTACTTTTAAAAAAATAAGTTTCCCTTTTGGGGCTCTTCAGTAATACATTTTT
>NC_051409.1:67394-67547 GCF_015228065.2 Penaeus monodon | reverse complement strand
TTCATCATCTTCCTTTCTTTTTTTTGTTCTAGGGCAGTTTCTTAAGGATTTTCCCAGGCTCGAGATCTATATGCTCTTGAACCCCGGAAAACGGGGTCCTTATTCCATGATCGATCCAGCGAGGCGGAAGAGGCTTTTTTTTTCGGGAAAATA
>NC_051409.1:66416-66928 GCF_015228065.2 Penaeus monodon | reverse complement strand
GGCAAAACGAAAACCCTAGTCAAAAAGGTTTAATCCACCACATTACCCCTGAAAATCTAACACCCTCACCCTCGCACCGCCATCCAACCCCTTTTCCCTCGCCGTCTCAATAATCTCTCCGTTGAGCTATCACTGCCCCTATAACCCTTTTTACCATCAACATTTTTAAACCCTCCCCCCCATCCTGGTCATACACCATCCCCCTCCTTTTTTTGCCCTCCCCCCATCTCACCACATTTTATAAACTATCACCTCTACACCCTTTCCCCCACCATGGGGCCCGTCACTTTGCATGCTCATCACCACCTCACTGCCCCCTATTTCTCTTCACCATCCCCCCCCCCCAACAGGGCCCCCCCTCACCCCTAACCCCAAAGAGTTTAAATTGGACGACGGACGAAAAAAAATTTTTCTAATGGAAATTTTTCGAAAAAAACCAAAAAAGGAATTTCCCAAATGCATTCTTGACATGTGGCGTTTACTTTAAAACGTCAAAATATTATTTTTTTTGA
>NC_051409.1:65543-65869 GCF_015228065.2 Penaeus monodon | reverse complement strand
TTGCAAGTTTTGGGAAATGAAAAATACAAATTTGGGTGGGTGGGGATCCCCAAAAAAAACGTGGGGTTTTGGGGGAGGCTTTGGGGGTTTTGATCGTTTTTTCCCCCTGGTTCGTTTTCCATTCTTTTATTTAATTTTTTTAAAAGGGAAAATAATAATTACGTTTTGTAATGTGTTGTTTTTTTGGGAAACCCTTTTTATTTACCCTTTTAATATATAATACCAATGAAAGCATTAATGGTTTGAAGATGCGAAACAAAACACAAAACACAAAAAGAAATTTTTAGGAAAAAAAATTAGAAATACAGACGCAGAAAGGGAAAAAA
>NC_051409.1:65234-65302 GCF_015228065.2 Penaeus monodon | reverse complement strand
GGATCTAGAAATTTTCAAAAGATTGTTGGGGGTTTGGGCGGGGGTCGGTATTTTAAAATTGGGTTGGC
>NC_051409.1:63323-64240 GCF_015228065.2 Penaeus monodon | reverse complement strand
TTATCGCATCTCTCTTCTTACTGCATTATGCTTTTTCCGCCTTCTATCACTTTCAACCTTGACTTCCTGCTTCTTCTTCCATTCCTGTTGCTCTTCGCCCATCTCTTTCCAGCTTCCTCTTTCAAACTCTATCTTCTAAAAATTTCCCCTACCTTGCCATCTACTCCTCCTCTATCTTCTCATTCTTCCTCTTCCTACTCATCATCTGCTTCCCACTCCTCCTCTTCTTCTCATTCTTCCTCCTACTCATCATCTGTTATCCACTCCTGCTCTTTTCCCACCTTATCCCTCCTATTTCCCATCATCTGCAACCCACTTCTCTTTCTCTTCCTATTCCTCATTCTTCATATTCTCCTCCCCCTCTGTATCCATAATTTTTCTATTTCTTCAGCCGAACTAAGGTCATACTTCACTATCCATCGCTGCCTTGACTCGCCAGATTAGGAGCCAGTCGTGAGTCTCGCGGGGAGAACGAAGAAGAATGGCCAAGTTCGTAAGGCTGCGTGACTTTCTCAGGCTGAAAATGGATCCTATGAATAAGATATGACTTCCCTTCAATAACCTGTCGACATTCTGGTACAGGGGAGTTGGAAGATTTCGAAATCGCAATGAACTCGCAAATATTATTGAGCCAATTTTTGTCGGTTTAAAATGGCGAATTCCTGTTGAAAAAGATTTTTTTTCATTTATTCATTCGTTTTCCTGAGGTATTTCCCTGTGCATCTGTGTTGATTATTGAATTTATTTCCGATTATCTGTAATAAGAAGTAATTTCAAAGATCATAGCTACTCCTTATAAAATTCTATCTCGAATACGTCTTTTCTCCACGCCGTAATTGTGCAGATTGATGGGAAAATTTTTAGATATTTTATTATCCAACCAAGTTCTCGAGGAAAGTAGAATAGTTTTTTGATTG
>NC_051409.1:62971-63142 GCF_015228065.2 Penaeus monodon | reverse complement strand
GGAGACATTTTATAAAAGACTCCCGATTTTCCACTTTATAAATATTGCAGCTTTTGAGTGCAAAAGTATGCCTCTGTGTTGGTTGTTTGTTGCTACATTTCTCCTGCTGCCCTTTTCCCACCATCATTGCATTTTGTACACATACTTGCATACATACGTCTTGAATATCAG
>NC_051409.1:62481-62765 GCF_015228065.2 Penaeus monodon | reverse complement strand
TCAGTGTTCCGATTTTTGTTTACGTTTGAAAAAGGGACCCTTTTCGCAACGTAAACAGAGGGAAAAACCCCTTTGTTGAATAGCCGGGGTTCAAACGTCTGTTAAAACTTGTTCTGGGAACAGGCGTTTTTCTTTCCCAGGGGCCCTTGTTTTATTTATCCAAAAAATAATTTTATGGGAAATGTTTTTTCTTTTTTATTCCCTTTCGGGAACAGTCACGTCAGTTGCTACAATACTTCACTCATATTTAAAATTTATGTTTGTATTAACATAAAAAATAATAG
>NC_051409.1:62064-62431 GCF_015228065.2 Penaeus monodon | reverse complement strand
AGTGTATTGCTGCGCACTCGCGACTCAAAGGGCCGACATCATCCTCGGCGCCAGTGTTGAGGATGTTTTATATGGGTTTGTGTGAGGAAACCCCTCGATCTTTGGACTCTTGGCGTGGACATGCTGCGTGTGTTTTATTGCTGACCCCTGGGTAAAAATTTTTAGGGGGGATACCATTTAGGAGTAATAACATTTATATAAGTACATCTAGTGTTGTTTTTGTGATCACCCGCTGTGAAAAAAAATGGTGTGATATATTTTATCTGTTCCGAGTTGAATTACTGTAGAACCCTATTGAGTAAAATTTTGCTCGTTAGAAAACCTCATACCACCCTTTTAATTCTGGTTGTGACCGGCTAAATGCTTA
>NC_051409.1:61525-61628 GCF_015228065.2 Penaeus monodon | reverse complement strand
CATCATTTATCATTAAACGTCGCTACCCTTCGCCGAAAATTTCATCGATGGAGAGGGAGTCGACCCTATATGCGTCAATTTCCCGAAATCCCTAAACTGGATG
>NC_051409.1:60467-61408 GCF_015228065.2 Penaeus monodon | reverse complement strand
GAACAAAAAAGCATTACCTCCTTCAATTCTGCTTTGCGGGCCCTTCCGAAAACCTTCATCAATCGCCAACCTTCTCCGATCCTGCGCTCCCTCTCCTCTCCGCCCTTTTCTCTCCCCCACTCGACTGAATGTTTTTTCCGATATACTTTTCACGCATTTGCTTTCTCCTTCTCCACGTTTTTTCTTGGTTTTTATTTGGAAGGGGATTTGCAAATCCCAAATATAGCAATTGCAAAACAAACCCCTTAAAAAAAAAGAAATTTCCCTTCCACAAAATACTGCAAAAATTAATTTATTTAATAATCATTAGTAGAAAAATTGGGCATAAGATAAAAAAAACCTGTCGAACAAATTTGGGGTGTGTAAAATAAAAAAAAAGAATATTTAAAAATCAGACGATCATCTTTATATAAAAAAACAGCATAATATTACACTCCCCGGGGAATTTTTATGGGATTTTTTTTTTTTTTATTTCATGTAATACTGGATAGATTTTCTTATTGGCCTAATACATCCTATGACAGAAAAAATTTATGCATTAAATCCCTTTCACTGTATTTTCTTCGAAAATGAAAGACATCCCGTCAAAATCACAAAAGCAAAAGCGGTTCTCCTTAAAACACGTTCGCTACATTCCGCAGGGGGGAAGTACAAAAAAACAAGAAAATTTCTCTTTTTTTCCCGCTGAACTCAAAATTTGTAAACTCGGAGGGAAAACGAGTGGTTTTTTCAGCCCTAATGCCATTTTGGGAAGGATTTTGTGTGCATATTCCCCTGGGCTTCAAAAGGGTTTCGAGTATGATGCTGCAGGGTTACGTGTTGGTAAATATGGGGTTAAAAAAGGAGTCTGTTGTCATGGTATCGAAAAAGGGTTTTTTGCTGTTTGGTCCCCTTTATTCATTCCTTTTTTTTCATGTTTTTTTACAATCCTGTGCTATGAG
>NC_051409.1:59423-60254 GCF_015228065.2 Penaeus monodon | reverse complement strand
ATTGATTTTTTTTGATTTAGTTTTATGTTGCTTGCTGGAGGCGTCCGGCGCAGACATAAGCCAAATCCTAGGCCTTGATACTAAAGTGAATATGAAAAAGGACTTGGGCAAATAACGTTACACTTGATTGAATTTCGAGATAAAAGGGGAGGAACTGCAAGTGACTTAGGAGAGATGGGGATGAATGAGAGAAGAGAAATGTAACAGTAGTTTTTGCAATCGTTGCGGGTTTCTCGCAAAAATTAACCCCGCCGAAGCAACTCCCCCATTGAAATATTTTTTTCTGGTTAAGGAAAATAGCTTAGGTGGGCCTTTGTCAAGGCCGCCGAAGGAAATTGGTTTACAAACGGGTTTTACTTGGGTTTTTTGGGGCTGTATGTCTCATTCCCCCGGAAACAAATTTAGAGTGGGTTTTATAAAAAAAAAATTCCAAATTTCCCCCAGCCCTTGAGTTTGGGGGAAAAATGATTTGATTTGATTTTATTTTAAAAAAACCTTAAATGCGGACCTCGTTGCATCGGGGAAGGGATTAAATTTGCGTCTTGCAACCTCTGAATTAAGCTGAATGGGACGGAAATCTTACCCCCGCCCCCTTTGACGTTCGGTGGATTTGAAGTGAATTTCCGCTGGAAGGGGGTTTCGAGAGATCTATAGAAAGACCGATTTTTCCCAAAATTCACGAATCGAAAATGGTTTAATCAATTCCTTTCATTTTGTCCAATTCTTCTTTTCCCCTCCCACTTTTATACGAACTTATGGACCGGACCAAGTTTTAAAAAAGCCTACCCAAAATTTTCAGCTGTTCCCGTTTTTTTTGCCGAGGGGTAAAAT
>NC_051409.1:58930-59078 GCF_015228065.2 Penaeus monodon | reverse complement strand
AATTAGAAAAAAAACCATGACCAAAGAAGTTTTATTCTCTCTTTTTTAAATTTTATTAATAATATTTTTATTTTTAAATTTTCCCCTAAAGGGGGTTTCCCCTTGTTTTGGGCTTTGTGCAAATAGGTTTTTTTTGATTTTTTTCCTT
>NC_051409.1:58416-58706 GCF_015228065.2 Penaeus monodon | reverse complement strand
AAATGTATCAAAACCATAATTTATATATTGAATATCTAAACGAATATTCAATTATTGCATAATACATTATATGAAAAGAATAAATACATTCGATGTAAGTTTTGCGGCCTTGAACTGAATAAATACCTATATATTCTACCCGTAGGTGTGCATAATTAACCCGGCATTAAACCCCCCTAATGAGCCCTAAATCAACAGTAACAATCGCATATTGGAAGCGCCATTTATGCTTTCTTATTTTATGTAAACTTTTTTTTTTTCGTCTCTCTAATAAACATAATAACAGCAAC
>NC_051409.1:57179-57488 GCF_015228065.2 Penaeus monodon | reverse complement strand
TTAACAGTAAATCAAAGTTTTTTTTTTAAGATATTCAATTTATTCGAATTAAACAAAAGACAACGGACCAATAATGACCAACAGGGGCCAAAACCCCTAACTTTTCTGCCTGATCCGCCTTTTCTCAAGGAAATTAATCAACCCTCCTATCTCCCTGGTTTCAAAGGATATTTAACGCGTTTTTAATCCCAACTGAATGCATTTCCTGGGCAGGACGGCTTCTGAACCAGCACATGAAGGGGAATCTAGAGAGGAGGATTTCAAGCCCCTTGACTTGGCTGTGTGTGTGGAGGGAGGAGTTACGTAGAT
>NC_051409.1:56059-56981 GCF_015228065.2 Penaeus monodon | reverse complement strand
AGAGAGATAGTAGGGAAGGGGGGGGGGTTAATAACAATAAATAAAAGTTTAATATAAAGTTCTTGTGTGGGAGTGCGTGTGTGTGCGAGATCGTGCATAAAACAGCCTATCCCCTTCCAGTTTCGCAAAGGAAAAAAATCACCTTCACGGATGGTTTTTAATCAACAATTCCTTCGATTATCTTGTAATTCCGCTTAACTTGACCCAAATAACTGGCGAACTAATAGTAAGATTTGCCGTGAGTGGGACATTGCAAAGTGATGAAAGTGTGATGCATGACTGCATGCACAAAGTACTTTAATAATTCAATAAAGAGTTTAATTGTATATAGCGCCGGTCAAATATACAAGATACGACACAAGGATGCAAATAGCGATTCTAGTATTTGTAACTCAAGCAATATACTCAGATACGAAATATATTGCAAATGAGGTAGATGATCACCTCTTACTGAATCCTGACAAAGTGCATGATATAAGATTTCAGTTCACGGCAATTAGATTTGCATTAATAGAAGTTTCCCTTTTACAGAGAATTGTATCGTATTTCCCACTTGTATGCATCTGAGTGGTCCCTTTTATGCTGAAAATGACGTGAAATACTTCACGCAGAAAGTCATAAGTAAAAGATCTGGATTCTCTTAATGTATCGTTCTCTCTTGATTGATCTCCTGTCTTTGCACTGCTTATTTGCTTTATTTCTTTTTTGCTTCATATCTTTCTATTATTTTTATTGATATAATTTTATCATGTCGTGTTTTGTTTTTTTTTTATTTTTGATTTTATTTTGTTTATATGTTTTACTTTATTATCATATATCATTTTTTTTACACATCTATCCATACAGTTTTTGTTAACTTCTGTATCGAATATTTTAATGGAAGCTTTTTTATAGCCATTATCTTATTGTTAAATTATCCTCA
>NC_051409.1:55350-56033 GCF_015228065.2 Penaeus monodon | reverse complement strand
AAAACCATCATTGTTAATACAGACAGCATAAATATTCAGAAAATAACAAAATAATAGATTTGTAATGCATCAGTGCATTAGCAGTTTCCTTTTGCCTCTTTGGAGCTTCTGAGATAATTACCGTTTTTAATTAGTTTTGCTAATTAATCAGATTCTGAGAGAACACATAATCCTGATGAGTTCCAGTTGTTTGTAATTTTCATTTGTTTCCTTTACGTCTCTCTCCTTCGTTCTCTCGTATGTTCATATTTGTTTCTCCCCCCCCTCCCCTCCTCCTCTTATTGCCTTTTCCTCTGTGCTAAAACATTTTTCTTTGCTCCGCCTCCATCCACTACGCTAAACCCCTTTCCCCCCTCCCCTCCCCCAGCCCCAACTGCCCTTCCTACTCCCCCCACCCCCAACTACCCTTCCCTACTCTCCCCACCCCCACCCCCTCTCCCCATCCTACTCTCCCCACCCCACCCCCCTCTCCCCTTCCTACTCTCCCCACCCCCACCCCCCTCTCCCCTTCCTACTCCCCCCACCCCCACCCCCTCTCCCTTCCTACTCTCCCCACCCCCACCCCCTCTCCCCCTCAGCCTCCCGGGACAGAAACAGGAAACATCAAAGAAAAGTCATCCTTTGTGGAATAAATGATTTCCCCTCACTGGCAACAGCCCTCTTATTTTTTTTATTTTCTTTTC
>NC_051409.1:54842-55123 GCF_015228065.2 Penaeus monodon | reverse complement strand
TAAAAAAAGTGGCCTCCTTTGCCTTCATCGCTGTCCAAGCCCAAATCTACAAAACCTGAAGTATTTATTCTACGTTAGTATCTTCCCACATTCCGAACAAAGCCTTGGTCTCTTTCATGCCCGGGAGGGTCAGTCTAGATTCCCTTGAAAACCCCTCTCGCTGCGGACCTGCGCCTCAACAGTGTTATGGTTTTTCTCAACGAAATATATTATCTTGGTCTGAACGCCTTTGGCAGAACTCGGCTACCTTTACTTATAGCGGTCCCTTTCATCTGTCCAAA
>NC_051409.1:54205-54539 GCF_015228065.2 Penaeus monodon | reverse complement strand
CCTTCGATGCAAAAACATAGAACCTAAACCTTATTTTCCCGAACTTTACTTCGTCGCATAGAACGAATGTCACATTTTCCTCTATTTATCCCATTTACCGCAGTGTTAATCCATGATGACAGCAATAATGTTGGTGTGATTATAACTATTATCATAAATGAAAATCTCTTAATGCAAACTAAATTGGAAACTCGAGAAGGGAGCGGGTGTGGAAACTTGTTAAAAAGTTTTGCGCTCATATTGGCATGCATGATGGGATGAAAAAGTGGAGAGGGGGAATGGAAGCTAATTTCGAGAAGGAAAAAAAAAGAAAAGAGAGCGAGAACGAGCGAGC
>NC_051409.1:54016-54148 GCF_015228065.2 Penaeus monodon | reverse complement strand
GGGAGAGAATTAGATCGACAGACAGATATTTTAAAAAATTACTTTTAACTGAATTAAAAAGTGAAGATGCTTTCTTCTACAGTGCTTTGTTTTTTTCTTCTAAACAAAATTACCGAAGATGTTTGTCTAAAA
>NC_051409.1:53448-53891 GCF_015228065.2 Penaeus monodon | reverse complement strand
GTATTTCTTTCGCTTCGAAGGGCACCAATGAAGCTGGCCCTTTATGTGCCCTCTTGATGTGTGCATCCACCGTTGCAGTACTACGCCATTGCATGTGTTTGATGCAAGAGAAGTGCCTGAGCACCTTATTTCGGACTCCATCCTTAAAATACACAGCGTTTTATACAATTTACCAAATGTCTAAACATAAAGAAAAATAATTGTATTTTTTCGGTGTTCCGATTATAAATGAATCGAAATGCACTATAGAAAACGTGCGTAAATATTGCCTCCTGAATGCTACTGTAACCATATCTCTTAAAAGTTACGAAGCAAAAAAAAAAAAAAAGTCAAACTTTTTCCGTTCTGCTTAACCTAAGGTCAGATACACTCACGAATATTATCCAAGTTACTTTCACAGTTTTTTTTTAGAATCACCCCTCTTTTCTCTCTATATCTAAATA
>NC_051409.1:52759-53409 GCF_015228065.2 Penaeus monodon | reverse complement strand
GGTTGGCACGTGATGGTCGAGCAGGGGTTCCCTTCACCTCGGCCACGATTCGAACCCGCGCACCTGGATTCCGTACAGCCTCGTGTGTGTGCTTATATCTTGTATGTTCAAGATCTTCCTTTTGGACGTGCGTTTGAGTACGGGTTTCCACGGACGTCTTAATCACGGCACTGAATCAGGGCCTTAGCCTAAAATCTTCCAGCCAATCGCAACGCACGATCATGTGGAACACTGACTGTTGGGGGACGAAACTGCAGCCGTCATCGATCAGTGATACTGGAATACAGATGTACAGAAAATGCCAAAAACTTTAATAAAATATGTAAGCAATCATGGCTGATAAAAAAAAAACGAAAATGAAAGTCAATTAAATATTAAATGTGAAGCTATGAAAATTGGAGAAACAGTATTTTAGACTCTCAAGTCATTCAACTTTGAAGTAATATTTTGAGAATATGTAGCGAATTATTGATAAAATAATTATTTTTCAATGTCAAAAACTATATGAGCACAGTGTTTATAGCAAACAAAGTAAATAAACATCTTTTTCTTTGTCACATAATCGTCACCCTCATCGGTACCATTAATATTGTTTTTTTATTGGCTTGAACCATCCTGACTCCTGATTGTTATCACGAAACTGACTAGAT
>NC_051409.1:50871-51146 GCF_015228065.2 Penaeus monodon | reverse complement strand
ATGATTAGATCTGGTTTGGGTTGATGTGCATTTGTTCAGTTTTTTTTCTTCCTTTTTGTCTGTGTATGTATGTATTTATCATTATTTTCGCATTAAATGTCAAATTAACTTTTCGTTCAGCTACGATTAGCATAACTTCTTATATAATATATACTGCAGATCTGATTTTTATTCTTGAATCCGCTCTACTGTCGTGCCCGAGAATCCTCGTATCTGCCAAATGTGATATTTCGCAATCAGTTTTTCAAGAAGAATCTTGGGATTTGCATTTTGAC
>NC_051409.1:50157-50652 GCF_015228065.2 Penaeus monodon | reverse complement strand
GTGTATACCTTACGTATTACTGCATAAATAGCTTCTCAAACATTTCATTCTGTTTTTTCATGCAGCTTCTGTGAAGACTCTTCCATTAGAGGTTTTCCTGTATTTGATGAACGTCATGCATTGCAAAAGCATTCACTTTGCGTTGCATCGAGAAAAGCATTGGCGTGCTTTCATAATAACACCAATACAACAAGATACGTAATGACGATATATTCCTCTGCAAAGTAATGGAAAGCGTGTATTATGAAATGGTAATAAGAGCAGAAAATGCAACCAAAGAAATGTAGAGAATATTGAAGGAGTAAATGTCAGAAAATCCTCCACAACCAAAACAACTGACTACATAGTTAAACTTATTGTCATGCAAACAAGGAAACCGAAGTGTAAGCTATGTTCTCTGTAAGAGGGAAACATTTTGATCGAATTTTCCCATTTATTTTGCAACAGGTTATTTTCCTGCTCTTTCACACACTTAATTTTTTTTTGTTTCAATCT
>NC_051409.1:49819-50084 GCF_015228065.2 Penaeus monodon | reverse complement strand
GATATACCAGCAATATTTTACAAATTACTTCCACAGAGAACTGCATAAATGTAAAGTTATAAGTCTGACAGGTTGACATTTCACTCGATAAGTGTGTATAAATAGCACTGTAATATTATGACTCGTCTTCTGTCGCTGCAATTGAAAATTTCATATTTCCAAGAAAAGTTATTTGTGCTGAAAAAAGCAAAAGGATGAGCATATAGTCTGCGATATGTAATAGACTGCCATTTTTTGAAAAGCAAAAATTTTTTGCCTTGACGGT
>NC_051409.1:48823-49693 GCF_015228065.2 Penaeus monodon | reverse complement strand
GAACTGATTAATATTCTGAATAAAGTTTGTATTGTATACCTTAACAAAATGAAGTATTTTTCTTTAGTTTGTTTAATGAAATATTAATCAAAACATAATAAAGTAGATAAATGACAATAATTCAAGACGCCCTGTTTGCGTTAGTGTGTAAGGACGGTTTTGTGACACTGTTGGTTTGCGCTTCTCGGTCACGTGCTGGACGTCGAGAGGGAAGAATTGAAGGACTAAAAAGATAGAATTGTCTAATTTTCACGTCAATTGGTAGCAGTTATTCATATGAATCACTTTTGCCATGTTTAATCCACTTATTATTATCAGTTGTTAATATTGCCAAGTATTCGAGATTATTACGGATAGTGGAATGAAACCGTACTTTGGCAAAATGAAATGCGACAAAGGGATTCAGTTGAAGAATCTAGAGGAAGATGGTTTATACACTACCTGATATTAAACCCTGCTAGTGTCTAAGAACCCCCTCTGCCTGCGAATGTTCCCCAGCTACTAAATGCTGCTATGCTTCGACCTCGTCAACACGCGTGACCCAGACATGAACGTCTCAAAATACACTCTACCAACCACACTTTCAAACACACTCAGCCAAACACAGTTAACCCACAACCCGACTCAGTCCGATGCTCCAACACGACATCTGTGACGCTCGTGTCGCCATGTACAAAACGTCAATTCCTGCCGGTTCTTGCGAAGGACGAGAGCAATGCGATTGTAGATCGTGACCGACGGTTCGCTACAGACGCCGCGAGAGATTAGCAGCGCTCGGTGGCGGGTCTGAGGTTCCTGCTTGTCTCAGGCGATGACTTTAGGAGCAGGTTGGCTGGTGCTTTCTCCAGGCGGTCCCTCGGGTTCCTGCTG
>NC_051409.1:47982-48429 GCF_015228065.2 Penaeus monodon | reverse complement strand
TATCGAGATTGTGATTATTATGTTGTTGTTTTTCTGTTGTTTTATTTAAAATCCCTTTATTGTTTTGGAAATATGCCAAAGAGAATGACAATTACATTGTAGTGAACCCTGACTAAATTATAGCGCCTCAAAGATGAATGGAAGGACCTGGGGAGAAAACTCGCGAGTTACCCCTTGATAAAACGAGATGTTATTCAGTGCCGGTCGCTGAAAGCTTCAAGGAAGCTGCGGTAAAGTAAAGAGTGGTGTTGTGATTGGCTTTCTCCTTTCTATGTAAATTCATTATTATTATATTACGTTTTATGAATTCCAGTCTAGTTTTCTTTTTATCTTCTGCGTTTAAGGACAAACGCTGCCCCTCTGAAACGAGTAACTTGTATTTTATCACCTTTATAATATAGTTTTAACTTTTTTTCTTAATTCTCTTCTTTATTAATCTTTTTACAA
>NC_051409.1:47813-47916 GCF_015228065.2 Penaeus monodon | reverse complement strand
GTTTAAATACGACAAGGTATTTGGAGCAGAGATGATTTTTTTTTCTTGTGATCGTAAGGATAGGTGTTTGTTTCTTTTCTTATTTTCTAATGTGGCGGTGTGG
>NC_051409.1:47501-47765 GCF_015228065.2 Penaeus monodon | reverse complement strand
GAATAGATGTAAGATTTATTTTACATATTTTGAGATCCTCTTATGTATTCGCTCAGCTTCTAAAAGTGTTTATCACGATCAAGAGAATATCAAGTTCAAATTAAGCCTGATAAATCTGGAATATGAGAAATTGCCTTTTAAGTAATAAAATAAGTTATAATAATAAGTTCAAGATGGATGACATGCAATGAATAGAATCTAAGGGGGTAAAGCGCCCAATGATGAAGGTTTCTTTCAGTGTAACTTATCAGTGATAATTTTTCT
>NC_051409.1:47177-47244 GCF_015228065.2 Penaeus monodon | reverse complement strand
TTGAAAGGGTTTATTTTTTGTTGTAATTCGCTACAGCATCAGTAGTGAAGGAAACAGTTAACCACAG
>NC_051409.1:46917-46988 GCF_015228065.2 Penaeus monodon | reverse complement strand
AAAAGGTGAATGTGTTTAATGTCATTCGATGGAGCTAATGAGGGTAAATACTTTTCGAAAAACAAGCAAGT
>NC_051409.1:46545-46715 GCF_015228065.2 Penaeus monodon | reverse complement strand
TTGCAAAATAGCATGATACGTAGAAACGCTTTCTTGTTTTTAACCGAATGTAAAAAAGACGGCCAGTGCCAGGTTACAAGAACACTTGAAAATACAAAAAGGGAAAAAGAAATAACTATGAAATACGAGTGCTTGAGAAAAACATTGTAATTTTTTATATTCCTTATTTC
>NC_051409.1:45919-46284 GCF_015228065.2 Penaeus monodon | reverse complement strand
TTATTTTTCGTTTTCATTCTTTTCAAATTTAACTTTGTCTCTGTCTCTCTTTTCGCTTTTCACCGCCTTCCCATGATTTTTTTATTATGATTGACTGGAGGCATCTGTATGACTCAAGTTTTTATTTCCTCCGATATTACTTTATTACTTTCCAGTATAGTTTACCGATTTTTTTTATATAATCCTTTTCATTATATGTCAAATTTCAGGTTTTATTTTGACTTGTTTATCTACTATTCCTTTAGTCAGTTTAACAAACTTTAACACAGTTCTTTTACCCAAGGCCTTTGTCATATTGGAAATAGCTCTCGGTGCCGGAATTAGGCGTAAGAGATCCCTCCATATGAAAGAGAGACAGAGAGAGC
>NC_051409.1:45311-45899 GCF_015228065.2 Penaeus monodon | reverse complement strand
TTTAACAGAATCGAGTCAAAGCAAATCGGCCGAACAGATTTCCCCGAAGAATCTTGCTGCTCAGAATGAGGCTATTTCCATTAGCTCCCGCCACTCTGGTTCGCACAAATGATCAATCCCTTCTTTATAGCGGAATGAACCTACATATATCAGAAACTCAAAAGAAAAGAGAAAGCGACTGTGATGTTGATGCCGCTCTTTGATCTTTGATCCGTGATAGCAAAAGCCTGGTTTGGAATTTCTGACGCTAATGCAAACATAATCCAACCAGCACTTAGGTGTCCCTCCGCCCGTCCTTCTGCTAAAATCATAGGAATGGAAAATGACTCGGTGGTTTTGGGCGTTTGTAGGAGTGTTTTTAAAATGAGAGACAAACAGAAGGATAATGACATCTACAAACCCACTCACACTCAAAGACAAAGTCAGAAAGACAAATATGAGCGAAACAAAAAAGTAGGTAATAATCATTCTATCTTACCAAGTACGATACGTGTTCCTTTGCAGTCTCCGTGCTGACCACATGGAGAGAGAGCACAGACGAGGAAAATCATTTTAATAAAGAGAATTTCCAAGTGATAAGTAAGATGC
>NC_051409.1:44559-44946 GCF_015228065.2 Penaeus monodon | reverse complement strand
TGTCTGGTTATTGTTTGTACGGGTATTTTTCAGCGCAGTCAGGAGGGAGGAAGAGAGGAAGGCGAGAGGAGCGTGTGTGCAAATAACAAATTTCCAAGCGTATTCAGGCACATGCATGGGATATAACGAAAATACAAAGACGCAGGAACACGGATGGAAATGGATTTCCCTCTCTTTTCTTCTTCATTTGCTTTATATTCTGAATAGAACGTTCTTTGTTCATTCCCGCTGGTTAAAGCAAAGGCTCGTGTGGAGTTTCATTATCTCCGTTGGATTCATGCGATCGAACTGTCATCTGTTTTTCTCTTTTTCGTTACCACTAGGATTACTCATAAATTTATATCTTTCTATATTTATACTATTAATCTGGCTTTCTGTATCTGCGTA
>NC_051409.1:44337-44516 GCF_015228065.2 Penaeus monodon | reverse complement strand
GCTATACATCTACCTATGTATTTATAGTATTCAATATGTACATATTTGTATATGCATCTTTGACGTGTTGTGTGTACGTACTACATTTTTGTGAAAAAATTATTTACATCTGTCTACAAAGCTTACTTGAAACATCGTAAATCATGTAAAAAAAAAATCAGTCTTAATACTATCACTCA
>NC_051409.1:43038-44293 GCF_015228065.2 Penaeus monodon | reverse complement strand
AATGAATAATAAGAAATGTGTGTACGTGTGGGTATACGCGTGTTTTAAGAAGGTTCCGTCGAAAGGGAGATTACATATTCTAACAGTTTAGAAAATCCAGATGTTGCTCTTTACAATTATCTCGTTTCCAACTTCTTCGTAAATTCATCACTGATTCTTTTTACCTAATGTGTGCATATATGTGTCGTGAGTGTAAAGTTATTAATCTCCTAAATGCAGATTTACCATCTATACTAATTAGTAATAGTTAGGTTGATCTATGAATATACTCTTTTCGTATACAAGAGCCACGTTGGATGGAAAGTGCAAATGGTGCTTTTGAATTTGAAAAAAGGTTTTGATGAATTTAAAGTATGAGATCAGGCACGAGAGGAGAGAATTAGAGTATTATGCTGAGTCGGAGTATTGATTTTCATATGAAAGCCAATTCTAGTTATATTATTTACTTGCTTTTCTGTGAAAATTAACATAAATCTTTCTCTGATTCTCGCTCAAACCAACACAACCCATCCTCCTTTCGTCTTACAACCCCTCACTCTTATCCATGTCTATCTCTTCCGTCCTTGCTACGCTTCTCTCTCTCTTTTTATTTTTATTCGTGAGCTGGACTAGGCAGTGTTGTAGCAGCGTTCTCAACATTTCCTCTCTCAACCCCCAACCCCCCACGCTGAATATATTTCACATTTGTCTAAAAAAAAGGCAAGAATTATATTTAAAATTTTTTCGGAAGAGGACAGAGCAGTATTCATAATATACATTTAATAATATAATAATGTTCGGTCGTTCGTTAGCGAAGATACTGTTGGAAGCAGTACAATATAATAACAAATAATGCTGACTTACTGGGGAAACGAGTCAGCCCATTTCATAATTATCAATATCAGTGGACAAAATAACATGCTATCTGGCTTAAGCAGTAAAATTGCTAAACTTCTTTTATCCAGAAATTAAGACAGGGAAAACGATATATAATTGAATAAATATATATTTCGATAAACAAAAATGTATAAAAACGTGAAAGTAATAGATATATATGCATAAGATACGTTAAATTTAAATTTTTCAATTGAACTTAATCTTAATAATGGCCTTGATCTTAACAATAACAAGACTGATAACAAATACAAGTTGTGTATATGCAATAACGTCAGTTTTCCCGTCTGAGGGTTATTTGTTTTATGACGTCATAGCTGCTCGAGCTAAAATGTAGGCGGAGAAAGCAGGGAGCAAGGGGGAATATTAGGTTTTAGTTTGA
>NC_051409.1:42668-42995 GCF_015228065.2 Penaeus monodon | reverse complement strand
TTCTTATCTAAAACTTATAGTTTTCCACTTTAAGACCTTCATTCTTTTTCCATTTCCGTGTGAACAAAGAGTTAGCAAAACATCTTTTTAGTAAAAACCGTTTAACACATAGTTTTCCTGATGAGAGAAATCACAAAAAATGACATGGAAGGAAGAAAGTAATCATACCAAGAAAGGCTATGGGGACATTTCCCTTAATGCTTTCGTTGTGGGGGGAACGGGATCTCAAAAGGCACTTACCCTTCTCTTCCCTAGCTTTTTTCAGGTTTATATTGTCGAGGGGATGAGAATGCTGTTTGTTGGTTATTTCAAACTTTAACTTTGGTT
>NC_051409.1:42259-42444 GCF_015228065.2 Penaeus monodon | reverse complement strand
TGGTGTTGTGGAGAGAGAGAGGAGAGATTACCGCTTTCTCTCTTTACGCGTTCTCTAGTTTTTCAATTAGTTTTTTACCCTGAAGCAATTGTTTCTTTCCAAAACGACACCATATTGAAGACAATATTTATTGCAATTAAATTTTCTCAACAATACCAATACTGCACTACCACGGCTACCTTTCT
>NC_051409.1:41890-42066 GCF_015228065.2 Penaeus monodon | reverse complement strand
TCGGAAAATTTATTTCTCGGCGTTTGGCAATGACAATGGAAGCGAAGGAAATATGAGATGAAGGCGTGTGAGGCAGGAGGAGGAGACGGCGAAGGGGAATTAGATCGTGTGAATGATAAAGAGGAAGTAGGCGCGTAAAATTTTGGGATCAGTGACTGAAATTACTGTCTAATCTG
>NC_051409.1:41418-41726 GCF_015228065.2 Penaeus monodon | reverse complement strand
CGCTTATGCTTGATTTGCACAAATAATTTACTGACAGGGAATATAAAATTTTTATTAGCGTAAATTATACGCTGTTTTGATCGGTGCTGCTTCTTTAATTTAATAGCCAATGCACTAATCACTGAAATGTTTGCAGCATGCACCGTATCCATAAGCCTTGTTCGTGGGCAAAACAATATGACGTCAAGCTTTATAAAGCATGACAATATCAATTTTTATTCCGGGTTTTAATCCATGCGTTTGTTGTGCATGTCATGAATCAGATCGTAATCTTGATTTCTGTTATCACCACATACACCAGCAGTATC
>NC_051409.1:41135-41332 GCF_015228065.2 Penaeus monodon | reverse complement strand
CATAGCGAACCTTTTTTTCCTCTCAAAGTTTTTGCTCGCGCCCCACTTGAAGAGGGGAAGAATGCGTAAAGGAATTTCAGAAAGGGAAAGGATGAGAGGTCAGAGTGCTTGCAATTGCACTGGTGACTGAGTGTGTGGGTGGCAAAAGCAGGGAAAATCGTTGTGAGAAATGACTCGTGACATATCATATCTTTTAA
>NC_051409.1:40364-40451 GCF_015228065.2 Penaeus monodon | reverse complement strand
ATAGAATATCGAAGCCAAACATAAAAATGAGAAAAAAAACGGAGATGCACAGTTTATTTGTTTTCTTTTCGTTTCCGCATTTTTTTT
>NC_051409.1:39890-40337 GCF_015228065.2 Penaeus monodon | reverse complement strand
TTCTTAAATAGCGGCCATTGCCATGCTACGAGAACATATGATCACTTTTTTTTTCTAATTTGTCGTCTGTATTATTTATTCGCCTCCTTTTCATCTGGCTTTTGTAATTTTTATATTTCAATTTTCCTCACCATCGCCTTCTCATTCTTATTCTATAATTAGATGGACGTACCTCTAAGAATTATCATTTTTTTATACGTTATGTGATTCCCTTTTAATTCATTTAAACTATTTTTTTTAGACACCCTTTTTTATTATATCTAAGATATCAAATTTTACTGATTAGATATCACTGCTTGAACTGAGTACCTCTTTATCCAGTTAATCAGTTAAGGCGCCTATAAAGCATCCCAATCCTGTTGTGTTACTTTCCCCTTTACGTCGAAATCCGTAATATTAGTAATTAAGAAAAGTGTTCCAGTTAAAGACTTCTTAAGTATTCAACCC
>NC_051409.1:39316-39693 GCF_015228065.2 Penaeus monodon | reverse complement strand
CTATGTGTTTGATCTCAATTCATTCTTCCCTTTACAAAGATTGTCCACCGTGTCTCCTGATTGGCATTTGTCGAACCACCTCTTTCCAAAATTATTTCGCTCAGCAAACAGCTAAAGCCCCGATCATTGTCCACCTTCAGTCATTCTCTCTCTGGAGTGGTGTGCGTGTGCTCTGCCCGACTGTTTTTACCATGGTAGAAATGGGTTGGGTTTTTACGCTTTTTTGCTCCATATTCTATACTTGTGATTATTGTTTGCGGGAGTATTGCCTGGGGTGTGACTAGTTTGATATTCATTTGATATTCCATGTTCTCACTAGCGCGTGCACGTAGTTTCTCCTTTTTTACATATATATGTATTTTATGCGAGTATAAATT
>NC_051409.1:38031-38774 GCF_015228065.2 Penaeus monodon | reverse complement strand
CAACATCCTGTCTGTCTATATTTATGTTTGTATGTTAAATTGTTTGTGATGTCTTGCAAGGTCCTGTTTCTCCCTGTTGGCGTCATTGCAAGCCATAACATTACAAAGTTCATTTTTTTTTTTCTCTGCAGTTTTTTTTAACTACTTTCTTTTCACCGTCAACGGAAAGGGAAAAGAAATATTTTCTTCTGTCAATACTGCTTCCAGTAATGTTATTATCAGGCACTGTATTTGCGCCATATAAAATGTTTATATAGAGAATAGCATGATTATACGTGTTCCTATAAAATACATGCCCTTGTGTATGACATAAAGGTGAAGTAAACTACTTCGAAAGATTCATTTGGTGAAATATTCAAGGGATTATATTTAAACGTAGTACAACTCACCACTGAAAGCCAAAATTAATGACCTCGTCTTTTGTAACGACCCTGTTTTCCGTAAATTTAAAAATTGCACTTGCCTGATTTATGCTTACACGTATAGTAACCAATGGGGCATAACACGGGCTATAATAGGATTCACTGCTATCCACCTCAAAATGAAGTGATAGAGACGAATCAGAAGGACAACCTACATACGACCCCGAAGACGCTGATAGATGTAACAGGAAAGACTTTGGGTGCTCAGGTTACATGACAGGCTGTGTTACCTCGAAAGTATCGTTTTATGGACGTGGAAAATCATTTGTTTTTGAAAAACAGATAAATCAAACTATTATTATTCGATACTTTGACATTTTC
>NC_051409.1:37158-37477 GCF_015228065.2 Penaeus monodon | reverse complement strand
AAAATCAAACTACACACATATATACAACCTGCATTACATTCTATAGGAATATAGTAAAAAAAAATTCAAAATTTAGATATCGCACACATGATAAACCATTCATTACATAGGAATATAGTATAAAAAACAATGGTAGTCAATAATAGAATAAATAGCATAGAGGATAGATTGTCGTAGTTGGATGTGAATAGTATGGTAATAGGTGAGGACGGTAACGTTTTATGCAAATGCATGTACATGATTTATTAATTTTATATATACGGATGTAATAGAGATGTGTGTAATGGTTGCGTATAATTTTCGCCGAAAGGTCGACCGG
>NC_051409.1:36942-37015 GCF_015228065.2 Penaeus monodon | reverse complement strand
GTGGTTGTTTTATCGCTCACTGATGATGATATAACGTGAGCTTTTTTTTTTTAACACCCATCACTTGGTGGTT
>NC_051409.1:35487-35665 GCF_015228065.2 Penaeus monodon | reverse complement strand
AGTAGTTTATGTTTTAAAACCCCCCCAAAAGGCCATCTCAGAGGACCCGTCTGTGCCCTTCATGCTTTTGGCTCAGACGCCTCGCCACGCCCCGGGGAAATCTCTTAAGGGGGGGCCCAAGGAAGCCCAAAACCCTTTTCAAAAACCAAGGGGGCGGGATAACATATAATTCCCAAAA
>NC_051409.1:29883-29995 GCF_015228065.2 Penaeus monodon | reverse complement strand
TTAAAATTTTGTTTGGGGGTTTTAAAAAAATTTAATAAATTTAGAAAGAAGAAAAAGCAAATTTTTAAAATTCCGCTTTTGGTTGCGGATATTTTAAAATAATTTTATCATT
>NC_051409.1:29473-29667 GCF_015228065.2 Penaeus monodon | reverse complement strand
GAAGTTGGGGGGAGGGGGGATTTTAAGAAGGAAAAGGTGGGGGGTGGGGGGAGGGGGTGGCAGTCGGGGGGAAGGGAAGGAGACAAGAAATAGCAAAAAGGTATGGGTGAAGGAAAGAAAAAAAGAATGGAAGAACACAGAAAAAACAGAAAGCACAAAAACCTGGAACTCCCGTTTAATCTTGCCTTCCCGTT
>NC_051409.1:29242-29418 GCF_015228065.2 Penaeus monodon | reverse complement strand
GCCGAATTCCCCTTTGTTGCGGATGTTTTGATTTGGCCGGTTTTCCTGTATGGGATGTCAACGGGGAAAGGGAAATTTTAGAACTAGGAACTTTTTTCTCTCCCCCCCCCTCACTCTCTTTCGTTATTCTCCATTTCTACTTTCCCCCCCAAAGTATAAAATATTAAAGTAGATAT
>NC_051409.1:28343-29098 GCF_015228065.2 Penaeus monodon | reverse complement strand
GGAAGGGAGGGAAGGAGGGGGGAGAAGATAGAGAGAAAAGGAGGGGGAGAGGGAGGGAAGGGAGGGAAGGAGGGGGGAGAAGATAGAGAGAAAAGGAGGGGGAAAGGGAGGGAAGAGAGGGAAGGAGGGGGGGAGAAGATTGAGAGAAAAGGAGGGGGAGAGGGAGGGAAGGGAGGGAAGGAGGGGGGGGAGAAGATAGAGAGAAAAGGGGGGGGGAGGAGGGAAGGAAGGGGAAAGGAGGGGAAAAAGGAGGGGAAAAGGAAAAGGGAAAGGGGGAGGGGGGAGGAGGGAGAAAAGAAAGGAGGGAGAAAAGGGAGGAGGGAGAGGGGGAGAGAGGGAGAGAAAGACTATAATAGCTATCAGTGAAAATGTTTATCACTGAAAATGATAGTAATTAAGATGATGAATTTCGAAAAAGAAAAAGATAGAAAATTTTTTAAAAAAAAATTAAAATTGATAAAATCAGACAACCCCAATTTTCACATAATAATGGAAAATAAATGAAGAAACCGAAACACAGACAATGATAACACTAACACTCATAAAACCCAATAAATCTAACATCATTAAATTTGAATAACAACCCGCATTTGCAGCACATATTGACGCATTTGTTTTAAAAGTCAGAATCAAACCCTTCCTTATAAAGGATTTAGTAAAAGGCTTTGGGCAAAGGGTCCTTTGTACAAAAACTATTCGGTATGATGTTGCAATGATTATCCATTCCGCCGTTCCTAACTGGTGGATTTGGGTGT
>NC_051409.1:28156-28237 GCF_015228065.2 Penaeus monodon | reverse complement strand
TATGTATGTGTGCGTGTGTGTGTTTATGTATTTCTGTGTTTTATTGTTTTTTGTGTCTTTGTTTGTGCGTGTGTTTAAAAG
>NC_051409.1:27267-27817 GCF_015228065.2 Penaeus monodon | reverse complement strand
AAGGGAAAAAAACAAAGATTAATGTTTATTTCACTTTCTCTTACTGTTTTCTTCACATCTCAGAGAGTGAAAAATTTTGAAAAAAAATCAACATAAATGGAATATTCAACAGATAGAAATAACAATATATTTACATACATATTTGACACTTTTTTTTACATTCTTTTATTTATTCATGAAAATATTTATCAAAAATATTACTAAGATTTTTTTTTTTTGACAACATACATAAAAAATTGAATATAATAACTAACTTAATTTGTACAAGTTAAACTAGGTCGGAACGATTTGGTTTAACTTGACAAATTAAGTTTCCTTTTGCTATGTAAATCCATTAAACAGAAAACGGAAAGAAAGAAGTTTAATGTAAACAGAAAACGGCAGAAATGGGGGTAACTGTGTTATTTATAGGCTGTTAAGCGTTAATGTTTGAGATGTGGGTGTTTACTGTGTTGTGGGTTATGTATGTTGTGTTTGCTGCGGTTAATGCTAGCAATTTCCCTTTGGAGTAAACAATTGCGGAGCGGGTGGGCAAAGGATAGAGGTTTAA
>NC_051409.1:25434-26571 GCF_015228065.2 Penaeus monodon | reverse complement strand
CGACGGCCAAAAACCAGCAGAAAACTTGGCGGCCGGAACAGGCAAACAGCCATTCAGACGGCCGCAAGCGTCAGGGAAAAAGGCGCAAAAACCCAGGGAGGGAATCGTACACCCTCAGCGGGGGAACTCGTTTTAATCCCTAGGGAAACTTTCACATCCCTCAAACGGAATCGTTTACATCCCCCAGCGGAGGAATCGATCACATCCCTCAGCGGAGGAGTCGTTCACATCCTCCGAGGAGTCGTTCACATCCCTCAGCAGAGGAATCGATCACATCCCTCAGCGGAGGAGTCGTTCACATCCCTCAGCAGAGGAATCGATCACATCCCTCAGCGGAGGAATCGATCACATCCCTCAGCGGAGGAGTCGTTCACATCCCTCAGCAGAGGAATCGATCACATCCCTCAGCGGAGGAATCGATCACATCCCTCAGCAGAGGAGGATCGATCACATCCCTCAGCGGAGGAATCGATTCACATCCCTCAGCGGGAGGAATCGATCACATCCCTCAGCGGAGGAGGAATCGATCACATCCCTCAGCGGAGGAATCGATCACATCCACACAGAGGAGGATCACATCCCTCAGCGGAGGAATCGTTCAGATCCCTCAGAGGAGGAGGACGATCAACGGGAGGAGGAGCGATCATCCCTAGTGGAGATCATCACATCCTCAGCAGAGAACGATCACATTGCGAGGAGGTCGATCCTTGGAGATCGTCATCCTAGCAGAGGAATCGATAATCCCCAAAGAGTTACATTCCTATGGGGAAAATTAACCTCAGCGGAGGAGGAGTCGATCACATCCCTCAGTAGAGGAATCGTTCACATCCCCCAGCAGGGAAACGATCCATCCCTCAGCGAGGAGGAATCGATCACACCCTAGCGGGGAATCGATACATCCCTCAGCAGAGGAATCGATCACATCCCTCAGCCGGCTGTGGACCTGAACGAACGGGGGGGAACGAGCGGCTAATGGCGTCCCTATGGTGTTTCCGCCGATAACTTTGCTCCGTTTTGGCTCGCTGCGGATGATACGAGCGGGAAAGTTGCGGCGAGTGTTGGTCTTGGTCGTTCGTCACTATAGCTTTTATTGATTAAGCTGATTGTTGCTTACATTGCTATGATTATTAACGCTCA
>NC_051409.1:25027-25367 GCF_015228065.2 Penaeus monodon | reverse complement strand
ATCAACGTTTAAGAATGATCATCTTCGCTGAATTTAAGAGAATAACCTAATTTATCTATTTGTTAATTTATCAATTGAGATTAATATCTATCTGTCTATCGACAACCCAGTTCTTAAAGTGATATTTTACTGACAAGATATATGTACTTTCTCTAAATCTTAATCTACACTGATGAGAATTTTATATTCGGTGACATGCAATTGAGTTGAATTCCTGCTAGTTGCTTTAGTTCTTACTAAATAGAGAAATTGTAACTTTCCGTTAATTTCCTCATTTCTTGAGTATTTAGTCTATTAATCTAAATCTAATTCATTACATTGGTGTTATTATCTACACTGA
>NC_051409.1:24570-24982 GCF_015228065.2 Penaeus monodon | reverse complement strand
TATTATAATTTATTTTTTTCTGTATTTGAATTACGTTTTTTTTTTGTATTTGGGAATTACGTCCCATAAAAAAGATAACACAGTTGCCATAAAACTAACCATAATTCCGACCGACTGTTTCCAAAGAAATAATCATTCTTTTTCTAATAATTACCATTATCGCATGCTAAATCTAACCCTCGTACGAGATCACGGAATGATAAAAGCTTCATCAATCTAACGGACCGGTATCTTAATCAATCCTTAAAAATAAAAATGATATATACGAAAAGTTCTGAGAGGTTTATAACACAGAAGGCCTTTTCCTCTTGGTTTCGGCCTTCGCGTAATGACACCGAAGTTCAAAATGAAGATTGAAGAAACGGAACGAAGAAGAAAAAAAAAAAAAGTTTGGAAAAGTTTAAGAGATAAC
>NC_051409.1:24294-24502 GCF_015228065.2 Penaeus monodon | reverse complement strand
AGAAGAAGAAGAAGCAATTACAAGCTAGATTTCTTTGATATTTTCTCTTTTTTTATCTTATATTTTCGTGATTAATAAGCAGAAGAGATTTGTATAAAATGTTCTCATAGTCGTAAAGATAATTTTGATGTACCAGGGATGGGGATTATCGACTCTACTGTATAAAGCTGAAAAAAATGGCATTGTAAAAAAAGCCTTCTTAAAGGAT
>NC_051409.1:23478-23611 GCF_015228065.2 Penaeus monodon | reverse complement strand
CCTCCCTTCCTAGCTCACTCTCTTTTTTCCTTTCTCCTTTCTTCTTTAATTTCTTTCTCTCTCCCTTTATTTTTCTTTTCTTTTCTCTCTTCACCTTTCCCTTTTCTTTTCCTTTTTTCCTGCATTCCTTTTT
>NC_051409.1:22991-23098 GCF_015228065.2 Penaeus monodon | reverse complement strand
TTCCCTTGATCAGTAATTTTGTGGTTCATTTATTCCTTAATGAAGACGGTCTCATCTTCTTTTTATGTTGATTACTGTCCTTGTTCTTCTCCTTGGATTTTACGCCG
>NC_051409.1:21139-22253 GCF_015228065.2 Penaeus monodon | reverse complement strand
TTTCATTTTCCCCTTTTTTTTCTCTTTCTCCTCTTCCATCCCCTTTTTCCCCTTCTCCCCTCGAAATCCCCCTCTTGGTCCTTCCCCCAAACACCTCCCATCACTCCCCCTTTCCTCCATCCTCTGTTCTCCCCCTCCCGCCTCTCCCTCCCTCCCCCTCCCCCCTTCCCCCCCTTTTCCCCCCCCTTTCCTCTCCCCCTTTCCCCAAACCTTTCCTCCCCTTCTCCATCACCCTCCCCTACCTGCCCACCCTCCCCACCCCTTCCTCCCTCTTCTCGTACTCCTCCTACCCGCCTCTCCCTCTCTCTCCATCACTTCTTCTCCCTCTCTCCCCATCACCCCGTTCTCCCTCTACTTCTTCCTGCCTCCCCCACCATTCCCTCCTCCCTTCTCCCTCACCCTTTTACCTTTCCCCACCACACCCACTTCCCCCCTCCCCCCTCCACCACCAACCTCCTCCCTACTCCCAACGCCCCCCCTCCACCAGCCCCTCTTCCCCCCCCCCCCGTCCCTCCACCACCCCCTCTTACCCCCTCCCCTCCTCCACCCCCTCTTTCCCCCTCCACTCCTCCACCCCCTCTTTCCCCCTCCCCTCCTCCACCCCCTCTTTCCCCCTCCCCTCCTCCACCCCCTCTTTCCCCCTCCCCTCCTCCACCCCCATCCACCCCCTCCCCTCCCCAACGACGTCGTGGGAAATTGTTTGACGACTTGCCCTAATAAAATGCTAATGCGACATAGCCTCGGAACGGCTGTGAGGACGACCCCTGGCGCCATCTGAAGGAAGTTGGGGGGGAGGCGAATGGTGGGGGAGGGGGGTTGGGTTAGGGGTGGGTGGGGGGAAGGAGAGGGTGGAGGAGGGTGGGAGGGAAAGTTGGGGAAGGGGGAAGGAGAGGGGTGGAGGGAGGGTGGGAGGGAAAGTTGGGGAAGGGGGAAGGAGAGGGGTGGAGGGAGGGTGGGAGGGATGGTGGGGGAAGGGAGGGATGGTGGGGATAGGGGGAGGGGTGAGGGAGGGTTTGGGGAGGGGTGGTGGGGAAAGGGGGAAGGAGGGGGAGGGGGATGGGGAGGGGTCGAGGGGTAGGTGGAGCGGGGGGGGAAGTAAAAAAAGAAGAAGATG
>NC_051409.1:20764-20930 GCF_015228065.2 Penaeus monodon | reverse complement strand
ACAATGGTAAAAGTGAAAAAAAAAATTTTACTTCATACCTACACTCTTTGACACTATCCCCTTTACATATTTGCTCGGAAAAATCATGCAGAGACGGAAATTATTTTCATGCAGACGATTCTTACTCTGCTTGGGATAAATTTCCTCGTAATGCAAACATCGCATA
>NC_051409.1:20058-20559 GCF_015228065.2 Penaeus monodon | reverse complement strand
ACAATACCCAAACCAAAATGTTAATTCCAAGATGAAACAAAAAATAAAAACTTAATAAGGGATAATATGACTTTCAATTTTTTTTTTTTTTTGTCATTGTCATATTGCTATATGAGCTCCATAATCTAAATTAATCGCGATTAACTCATAAAAGTGCGATTATGATTATGATCCCCGTAACAAAAGAGGATTGGGAAACTCTTACGTTTATGATTCCTTATAAAAAAGTAAAAAAAAAAAAGTAGGAACGAATTCCAGTGATTCCAGTAACGTACGATTACTCCATTCCTGAAATTCCGAGCCAACTGAACTCAAACGTAATCTGAAAGTAATCGTAAACTAGGATTACCTTTTTTTTCGTGTGTGTGGAGACGATTATGATTATTATTCCATGCTGTTCCAGAGCATTGGAATCAATTTCGATCTCAATTCCGGAAAAGTTGGAATCGGTTCTCGTGACTACGATTCCTGATTGCGATTCCCACGTGATTTATTGTGCTT
>NC_051409.1:18282-19134 GCF_015228065.2 Penaeus monodon | reverse complement strand
AGGGAAGGGGGGTAGGGGGGGAAATGTAGATACAAATCCCGATTTTTCTTCTCACACTCCCTCCCCCCTCCCCCCTGGGTTTTTAACTCCTCCTCCTCCTCCACTCCCCCCCCCCTACCCTTCCAAGCAACCCCCACCCCTCCACCCACACATTCCTTCAACCCCCCTTTACCCCCACCCACCCTTCCACCCTCACCAGCCCCTCCACTTTACCCCCTCCTCTCCACCCTCACTCCTCCCCTCCACCCCCCTCCTCTACCTCCCCCCTTTCCCCCCACCCCCATATCCTAACTTCAACTTCCCATCACCCCCTCCCTCCATCACTTCCCTCCCTCCATCACCCCTCCCCATACCCCCACCCTCTCCTCCCCCATCACCTCCCTCCCTCCATCACCCCTCCCCATACCCCCCCCCCCATTTCGCCAGCTGGCACAGGTGGAACACGGCCGCCGAGACTCAGTTTAAACCTTACGTTGGAATATCGAAGTGAGTTCTATTTATTGTTGAATGCTTTCCCCGGACGGCTGTGGATGTGGATGTGGATGTGGATGTGGATGTGGATGTGGGAGCTGATGTGGATGTGGAATTGGATGTAGATGTAAATGTGGATGTGGGAGCTGATGTGGATGTGGAATTGGATGTGTATGGGGATGTGGGAGCTAAAATGGATGTAAATGTGGATGTGGAATTGGATGTGGATGTAAATGTGGATGTGGATGTGGATTTCGCTGTGGAATTGGATGTGGTTAAAGATGTGGATGTGGATGGCGTTGTGGATCTTATGTAGATGTGGACTAACACCAGTTAGCATTCTTATCACTTAATATTATTACCAGCATCATTTTCATTCCG
>NC_051409.1:18103-18191 GCF_015228065.2 Penaeus monodon | reverse complement strand
CATAATTCAAGTAATTTGAAGGAAGTTAACACAATTTATCCGATGTAAAGTAACCCTGGAGTTGAATTTTTTATTTCAACCTTTCAGA
>NC_051409.1:16783-17101 GCF_015228065.2 Penaeus monodon | reverse complement strand
TCGACCTGTTATATTTGCAATGTATTTATTTTTTCTTTCTTTTTTAAGTATGATGCATTTTTTAAAAAATGCAATATTTCTGTAACTGAATTTTTTTTTTTTCTATAATTATGAAGAGGTAGATACATTTAATTTTATCACTGTTATCATTCTTCCCCTTTTTATTGTTATTATCGTTATTATTGCTTGAATATAAATATATGAAAACAGAGAAATGAAAAGAAGGATCTGAGTCTATTTAATTCATTTTCGTGCAGGTAAAAATATGACAATAATAAAAAATGAAAAACATTAATTTATTTATCCCTTTTATACCAT
>NC_051409.1:15950-16055 GCF_015228065.2 Penaeus monodon | reverse complement strand
CCGACAAGGAAAATACTATAGCTTCTGATTCCTAATTGTGATTCCTAATTAACGCAGAAAATTTGAAGGATTTCCCCTCACCCAATACGATCGTTTTATATAGCT
>NC_051409.1:15063-15321 GCF_015228065.2 Penaeus monodon | reverse complement strand
TCAGTTATCGCAAATATTCTCATTCTTTCGCTGCAGCTTTTCCATCTGCATAATTGATACCTAATTACTGCAATTATGTAAAAATATTGCATCAGAAAAAAACGATATATATCTATATTGCAATCAACGTGGTGCAAGACATCTTCCGTTTATCCCTTATTAACGATCTTATTAACATTTTCTGGGGTAATTAGTGTTAATTATGCGTTTTAAGTACTGTGTGAAATCACTCTTGCCATAGTGTGAAAATTACCTTGA
>NC_051409.1:14120-14201 GCF_015228065.2 Penaeus monodon | reverse complement strand
CGTTACTTTTCAATAGATTTCACCTTATGAATTATGGTGATGGTTTTGGCTACGTCGTTTCAGTGGAGACCGTGATGAAAT
>NC_051409.1:13808-13916 GCF_015228065.2 Penaeus monodon | reverse complement strand
TACGGCGAAGGGCTCAGAAGGATAGGATTTGGTCTCTCGCTGGATTTGCTCTTTCTGGGTTTTTTTTCCTGATTTCTGAGTTTTGTGTTTTTTTTTATTGATTTATTA
>NC_051409.1:13030-13255 GCF_015228065.2 Penaeus monodon | reverse complement strand
ACAAAGTTCGCACTGTAATTATCTGTATTACTATATACCCCCATGATAAAAATAATATCACAACTTATTTGATTTTGAATTAACTCTAATTATCATGATTTGTTATCAGCCATGCGTATATGTATTACAGTCATAAATATTGTTTTAATTATTTGCCATGTAAACATTAACAGGGCAGTCACCACTATCATTGTTTATTGACACCGTCAGTAAATGTTATTAACT
>NC_051409.1:12276-12439 GCF_015228065.2 Penaeus monodon | reverse complement strand
CATTTTACACTCTTCTGAATAATGTATTTCAGTGAAAAAAATGTATAAATCAAATATGATAATGTGTTATGAATAGCGAAATGAAATGTGCATGGGTGAACGTAAATTGAAGTAAACCAAATTTGAAAATCCAGCCAAAGGCCTAATTTTCCTGTCGCGTCGG
>NC_051409.1:11993-12119 GCF_015228065.2 Penaeus monodon | reverse complement strand
CGTTACAATTATATCACCAACCAATGTCCGTGGATACATTAATGCCATATCACTAATCTCATCGTCTCTCCTTTCTCACACTTCCTTTCATTATCAAACTCCTTCTCTTATATATTCTATGGATAA
>NC_051409.1:11569-11736 GCF_015228065.2 Penaeus monodon | reverse complement strand
ACAAATCTACAAATATTAAATACCACCATTATTAATTACTATTAATCCACTTTATCAACTAATCTACAATTACTAACCCTCCTCATTATCAATTATCATCATCATTCTCCTCTATCTACTAATCTACTATTACCTCTATCTCCAACAAAAGCACCGGTAATTAACGA
>NC_051409.1:11228-11534 GCF_015228065.2 Penaeus monodon | reverse complement strand
ACAGGTGCAAGGTCCGCGGCGCCGTTCGCGTTGCGGGCGTGGAGGCAGCCTCTTCAGCGTGGAATCTGACGGTGGAAGTGAACTCGCGAAGAAGCACGGCCACGGTCACCGCTATGTTGTCTGAACCGCCCACGAATGACACGCTGCACAACCTTGGGTGAGTAGGATTTTAGGGCATTCGTGTTTGTTTTTTTTGGTGGTGGTGGTGTTTTTGTCTGGGGAGGGGGGGGGGTTGAAAGTTTTTTTTTGTAAGGTTGGGTTGGGGGTGGGTGGTGGGGTTGGGTCAATGTTGTTTAGCAACATGCT
>NC_051409.1:10612-10927 GCF_015228065.2 Penaeus monodon | reverse complement strand
GACTTAAGAGGAGAACCAAGTTAATCGAAAGCCACACACCGTATTAACTTCACATGAACAGTAACCCTAGTTATCAATTTAAAACACAAGCCAGTGATGTATTCTGTAGCCTATCTCGTCTTGCACTTTCAATTGCAAATTTACAAGGCCTGACCGCAGCCCTGTTGCATGCAGGTCCTGCAATATTGTCTGCAATTGATTTTGCGTGTTTGGCTATCCATCTGCTATTTGTTTTAATTTATCCTTTTTGTGTGATTTTTTTCTGTGGCTTTTTTGTCTCTAACACTTTCTTATGTTCCTTGTTTGTCTGTCTGC
>NC_051409.1:10175-10245 GCF_015228065.2 Penaeus monodon | reverse complement strand
TCTACATCTATCAACCTCAGAGTAGAATATGTAGCCAGTAAAAGCAGATTAGAGAGGAAGAGAGATGATA
>NC_051409.1:9578-10101 GCF_015228065.2 Penaeus monodon | reverse complement strand
AAACTACTGAAAGAAAGAAGAAGTAAAAATAAACACATAAACAACACAATCAAGGAATGAAAAATAAAACTAAAGACATGAATAAAAAAGAAGAAAAAAGTAAGAAAATGAAAAATGGAAGAGAAAAAAAATCAAAATAAATATAATAATGAAATCAAGAAATGAAAAGAAAAAAAAGAAAAAAGTTAAAATGAAACAAAGAAATAAAAAAAACGAAAAAAAGGATGAAAGAAAAGTCAATAAACCATAAAACAAAGGAGAATAGAAGAAATTAAGAGAACATAGAGAATCGTCGACAACATTTTCGAGAGAAAGAAAGAAAGAAAGAACGTAAAATAAATAAAAAAATATATATTAGTATTCTGTTGCCTTTGCAACTGAGATTTATGAAAGGAAAGTCTCGAATTAACTTTTGTTTTCCTCGACGAATGAGGAAGAAGAGAGGAGGAGAGAGGATGAAAGAGTAGATGGGAGGAAGGAAAGGGAATGATAAGGTGAGGAAATAAAATGAAAGGGGAAGAGG
>NC_051409.1:9317-9402 GCF_015228065.2 Penaeus monodon | reverse complement strand
GGGGGGGGAGACAAATCAGAAAAAAATGCAGAATATGATTAGATAAACAAAAGAAAATCAATTAAAATCTATTACAAAGAGATAA
>NC_051409.1:8754-9289 GCF_015228065.2 Penaeus monodon | reverse complement strand
AAAATTATTTTCATTATCACAAACCATAATATAACAGCAAAGTTATTTAGAAAAAAAAAACTCATATTCCCAGGCACATTTCTATCGTACACATTTATAACAATAATTATTTTAAGGTTAGACAAACACATCAAAGACAAACACTTTAGAGATGTTGCGCAGTTTATTAAAGCGCTAATGAAGTTTTGATTTCCACTGCCTTTGTTAATTATGCATCATGAGCATATGTTTGCCTCTGCGTCAGGGAGGGGTGGGGGGGGGAGGGGGGGAGGGGGAGGGGGGGTGCAAAGGGGGAGGGGTGGGGTGATGGGGTGGGTTGGTGATGGGGGAGGGGATGGGTGGGGTTGATGGGGTGGGTGGGGGTGATGGGGTGGGTGGGTGGTGATGGGGGATGGGGTAGGGGGGTGGAGGTGGAGGAGGGAGGTAGAAGGTGGGGGAGGGATGTGGGATGTGGGGGTGATGGGGGATGGGGTGGGGGATGAAAGGAGGGAAAGGGGGGAGGGATGAAGGGGTGTGGCGGTGATGGGGTAGGAGG
>NC_051409.1:8582-8707 GCF_015228065.2 Penaeus monodon | reverse complement strand
GGGGTTGGGGGGATGGAGTTGGGGTTTAAGGGGAAAGGGAGGGAGGAAAGGGAGATGGGATGAGATAGGGCGGAGAGGAGAGAGAAGGATGAGAGGAGGGAGAGGGGAGGAAGGAGGGAGGGAGG
>NC_051409.1:8401-8466 GCF_015228065.2 Penaeus monodon | reverse complement strand
AGAAGAAGAAAGACAGACAGACACAGTAAGGGCATATCTCTTAACGACTATTCTCTATATCATAT
>NC_051409.1:8125-8284 GCF_015228065.2 Penaeus monodon | reverse complement strand
ACAGAGTGTGCAAAGTGATCTGTGTTGCCTCACCATTTTCAACATTACGTCTCTTCCCTTACTTTTCCCCTTATTTTCCTCTTGATTTTTTCCTCCTCTTCATCTACGTTGTTTTCACTTATTATTATCTTCTCCCCTGTCTCCCCTCCCCCATTTTTC
>NC_051409.1:7897-7964 GCF_015228065.2 Penaeus monodon | reverse complement strand
TCCTACCTTCCTCCCCTTTTCTTAACTCCGTTTCACTCTCCCAATCTATCCTCTCCTTCCTCCTCTT
>NC_051409.1:7574-7752 GCF_015228065.2 Penaeus monodon | reverse complement strand
CATGTCTAAGGAATTACCCAAGACTGTAACGGCCGCAGACAGGGCGAATTGCAACATTGCAACAACCGCGTCCGCCTTGAGTATGGCTGAGTATCCCCAGGGTGACATTTGCGAGGCGTTATGACGTAGTTTTCATTCTGGGTCTCCGTCTTGGGTGTTTTTTCCTCGGAATATTTCC
>NC_051409.1:7395-7502 GCF_015228065.2 Penaeus monodon | reverse complement strand
GGGGAGGGTGGGAAGGTGACTTTGGTTGAGTCTTTTTTTATTTTTATTCTCTGGTCCCCTCTTTTTTTTATATAGATTTTTTAAGGGTATAATTTGGCTTGTTTGTT
>NC_051409.1:6567-7011 GCF_015228065.2 Penaeus monodon | reverse complement strand
CCCTCCACCTTCCCCCCTCCCCCCCTTCCCCCCCCCCCATCTCGAAATCCAAGTGCATTCTCAAATTCCTCCTCCTCTTTTGACCCCCATCCGTTTTTCCTTTCTCTCGCTGCCAGACACGGTCAAGAGGCATAAAATTCATCGGCGTTTTCCTTGTCCTTTTCCCTTCCGCTTAGAGGCCGCTGATCTGCTCCATCTCAGGCCACTTAAGTGAAGGAGAAGCGTATTGCCTTAGGCCGGGGGGGGGGGGGTAAAAAAAAAGGTCGGGTTGAATTTGAATCAGCGGGAAAAAAAGATAAATAAATAAATGGAAAAAAAAGGAAGAGGTGAATTTAAGTTTTAGGGTCTGGGCAATTAAGGGAGATGTGTGTACAAGATTGTAAGTGAAGTGAAATGTCAATTTTTTTTTTTAAAGTATCCTAACAGTGACAAATACGTAGAAGT
>NC_051409.1:5871-6109 GCF_015228065.2 Penaeus monodon | reverse complement strand
TTACACTGAATACAGAATGAGGCTCACACAACCGGAAGCTACAGAGCCTCTCCGGCCTAGTTAGTCCTCCCTCAATAGGCCTATCGAAGGAGGCGGCCGTTTGTCTCTATAACGGCTAAGACCATTTAGCCAATTTATAGCGGCTGTTAATGTGACATCACACACAATAAAGATGATTGAGTTTCGTCTCCGCTTTTAACTTCAGCTCCTTTTGCTCTTTCTCTGTAAATGCAACTTG
>NC_051409.1:5035-5141 GCF_015228065.2 Penaeus monodon | reverse complement strand
TTTTTGAAACAGGAAGAGAGAAAGTAAATGACACACACAGCGAAAAAAACATACACTTGCATATATGATTTTTTTTTACCTCTATGCGGGATTTCACCCATTTTAC
>NC_051409.1:4622-4993 GCF_015228065.2 Penaeus monodon | reverse complement strand
TTTATTTGTTCTCCCTTTCTCTCCTTATTTATTTATTTTTTCTTAGATCCACTTGTCGGGAGCGTCCACCCAAAAGAGAAAAGAGGAAATTCCCAAATTATGAATAATGATAACAATCACGAATTTTGCAACAGCCACCGAGGCTTCCCAGCACACCGTATGCAAATGAAGATAAAAGTTGGGTCCATTTATCTATTCTGAATTCAAAACTAAAAGTTCAGGAGAGGAATCATATCGTGGCGAGGGCATGAAAGCCGACACCAGGTTTGGTAATTAGTAGACTTTCGACCCTAAGCGTTGCTGATTGGTATAACTTTCCCCATTAGTTAGCGATTTATTTTAAGAAAAATAGATAATGTAGGGAGGATGGT
>NC_051409.1:3933-4554 GCF_015228065.2 Penaeus monodon | reverse complement strand
TTTTTCTGCGTGACTGAATCTCAGTATTTAATGGAGGTTTGAAAATGTGTAGTTTTGTGCGGGTTCTCTGCATCCCAATAGGGGGTTTTGACCCTTATGGACCTTGAAACGGGTAAAAAATGACTGAGGGGCAAAATTTTATTAGTTGTAGAAATAATTTGACCCATAAGTGAACGAATAAATCTAGACAGTTTTAAATGCCATAGGTTAAAATTTAAACTGAAAATTTTACTCCCCAAGCCCAAAATAATTCTATGTTCGAATAATGAACGTTTTAATATCGAAATTTATTATTAAAAAGAAAAAAAAAGTATTGAAACATGGATTAGAATCCCGCAGACTTTTACGTCGAGTCTATCCGGTCAACCTCCTATCACAGAAAGGAAGATAAATATTGACTTCCTATCAATAACAGATCAGGAATGATAACCAAAAATGACAAAAAACAAAAGGGACTTGGGAAAAAGCATTTTACGAGAAGAATCGATACTTTTTTTTGTAGCAATTACCCGCAAAAAAAGAATGTGGAAAATGTTACCCGAATCTTAAGGCTATTAGGTTGCGCACAAGAAAGGGAGGGAGCCAAGACCGCGTATGTTTTTCATTTTTTTTTTTGGTTTG
>NC_051409.1:3271-3479 GCF_015228065.2 Penaeus monodon | reverse complement strand
ATGCTGTAATTCTCTCAACAAATAGGTGCGTGCCAACAGCAAAGATAATGTTCTTCATTTGCATTATATAGTAGAAAGCTCATGTTTATTATTTGTTTATTAATTTCATGTTTATACTGTGTTTATTTGCTCGTGTTTGTTTTCAGTAATGTATGCAATTATCTGGTTATATATGAATTTTTTTTTTTTTTTGGAAAAATAGGGAGGG
>NC_051409.1:2472-2844 GCF_015228065.2 Penaeus monodon | reverse complement strand
TATCAAGACCATGTCACAAACGTATCAACTTACAGCACACAACATCACACACGTTACAGAAATGAGCACCCCATACCCTCATTCCTCAACCAAACAAAACACGATTCCTTGAAACACCCTCATTTTTTCCCCTCACAAAGACCGAGGTTGTGTACAGGAGACTAAAACCTCTCCTTTTCCCCTCATCCCATTTTGCTTAGTGCTGAAGGGAGAGGGAGAAGGCTGGTTAAAGTGGGTTTCAAAAATTTCCCTTTACACGAAACGCAAACCACAAGCCTCAGGGTATCCGCTCGCCCGCTCGACAGTGTCTTAGATGTGTGGATCTCTCTTCATTTTTATTTTCTCCCTTTTTCCCCTATTTCTCTTTTCTTT
>NC_051409.1:1067-1547 GCF_015228065.2 Penaeus monodon | reverse complement strand
GCCAGACTGCCATCAGCGGAACACTTAGAGGAGACAACCATTTATTGGGAAATTTTACATAATGGAGCACGACATTACCCGTTTGCAAGGTTTCAAGAGGCTGAGGGAAAAAGGGGGGGAGGGGGGGAGAGGAAGGGGGGGGGGGGGAGGAAAGGGGGGAGAGGGAAGGGGGAGGAGAGGGGGAAAGGGGGGGGGAAGGGAGGGGGGGGGGGGGGGAGGGAGGGAGGAAAGGGAAGGGGGGGGAGGGGGGAGGAAGGGAGGGAGGAAGGGGGGGGGAGGGGGGGAGGGGAAAGGGAGGAGGGAGAGGGAAGGGGAGGGAGGGGGGGAGGGGGAAGGGGGTGGAGAGGGGAGAGAGAAGAGGGAGAGGGGAGGAGAGGGGAAAAACCCGGGGGGAAGAGGATTTTAAGGGAAAAAAAAAAGGAGGAAAAGGGGGAGAAGGAAAAGAAAAGGAAGGGAGGAGAAGAGGGAGAAAGGGGAAAA
>NC_051409.1:640-904 GCF_015228065.2 Penaeus monodon | reverse complement strand
CGGGGAAAGCCCAAAAAGGAGGAAAGGGGGGGAAAAATAGAGGAAAAGAGAAGAAAAGAGGGGAAAAAGGGGCGTTTAAATCCCATTTTTCCTCCCCTTTTCCCTTTTTTTTCCCCCCACTTGCCTTAAAATCTGTGGGCCTCCTCTGGTACTTTTCTCCCGGGGTCCGAAAAATTAAATTTATTTAAAAAAAAACCCCCCTTTTTTTTGAAAGGAAAAAAAACTTTTTTTTTTTTCTCTTTGGTCTCACAAAAAAAAACCTCG
>NC_051409.1:0-225 GCF_015228065.2 Penaeus monodon | reverse complement strand
ATTCTTTTTTTCCAAATTTTTTTTCAGTCCCTTCGTTTTTTTGTTCCGGGCCCTTTCCCTAATTTCTCTCTTCTTTTATTGACATCGTTTAAAATTGTTATTTCTTTTTGTTTTCTTCCCCCCCTGTTTTTCTTCCCTTTTTTCTCTTTTTCCTTCTTCTCTTTTTTTTTTTTGCTTTCTTTTTCTTTCTATTTTTTTTAATTTATTTGTTCTTTTTTGATTTTT
>NC_051408.1:44861825-44862054 GCF_015228065.2 Penaeus monodon | reverse complement strand
CGCCAAGCCTGGCCAGCCCCCGCGTTTTACGCCCGCGTGACCGAGTTCCTCCCTTGGATCAAGGCCAACAAAACACCTCGCCGACGCCGCCTTCTGCTAAGTCTCTAGAACAATCCTTGCATCCAAGCCGAACTAATAAAATTTCAGTTGGCATCCCTATTTTTGACTCCTTAACTAACCATCAACTGATTTCTAATCCATAGACATACACATATACCACACCAAACCT
>NC_051408.1:44860469-44860591 GCF_015228065.2 Penaeus monodon | reverse complement strand
CAGATGCATATATGTCAGGGTTTCGTTTTAAGAATTTCAAGAATCAGGTCAACTAAACACACCGAGTAAATATACAAGGCACACAACTACCTAACAAAACAGGTAATATCACGTAAAGCAGG
>NC_051408.1:44852698-44852953 GCF_015228065.2 Penaeus monodon | reverse complement strand
TATGGTGTAGGGTTTGGGAATGATCATCATGCAGTAAGTATCGTATAGAGGGGCAGGACTGACATGTGACAATAGATTATGAAGGTGTGCAACTGATAACACCTGGATGAGATGTTAAGACACAGAGAGAGAGAGGGGGGGGGAGTGAGTAGTGGAAAATGGGCATGCGACAGAATGAGAAAGGAACATCAAAACTCCCCGTTGAATTTTACTCCCAGTTATTGCCCCGTATTCACATGTTGGATAAAAGAGAGG
>NC_051408.1:44852406-44852674 GCF_015228065.2 Penaeus monodon | reverse complement strand
CAGGGTGAAAGGGAGAGGGGAGAGAGAGTGCCGTTCAAGATTCATGCATCAGCGAACAGTTCCACATAGAGCCCCTGTGGAATTTAGAGCACACCTAGAGGTTCGGGCTATCCTACCGTTTTAAATATACGCATAGTTTGTTGCTGATTATAAATTTGCATGTAAAGCATTCGTTGGCTCTAAAATAGATTTGCTGTAATATATGCAATATTTAGATAATAATTATGTTTTATTGCATATTAGCATGTACTAATGTATATCTAAAATT
>NC_051408.1:44852091-44852276 GCF_015228065.2 Penaeus monodon | reverse complement strand
TTACCTCAAAAAATTATTTTAACAGTACATCTAAATAAACCGATATACACAAAGATTGATTGTGTACATATATTGTGGGTCTTTTTTTTCTTATATTTTGAAAACTGAATGTACACTGATGATTTTAGATGTTCCTTTAACTTCTTTTGAATGTATCGTTCTCATTGTTTCTGATGTTGAGGTAG
>NC_051408.1:44851269-44851788 GCF_015228065.2 Penaeus monodon | reverse complement strand
ATATAGGTCAGTCTTTGTAACTGGTAACCATAATTATTAACATTTCCAGTTTTATTGTACGCTGACCATACAGTGACAATTTTCTCCCTGGTAAACTCGAAGAGTTTGTCTGAAATTTTCACCGTGGAAATCGAACCACTAATATACTATTAGATCATGTAAACTTTTTAATTTATTGATAACATTGCTTTTCATTCACATAGATATCTGCTTTCCTTGTGTTGCAAACCATTAGCTCGAGATCTATTGGAAATGGTTTTTAGGGGAGGGGGTCTCTTAGAATTCCGATATGATCTTTACCCAATTAATATTAATTACATTTTAAGAAGTTGAAAAAAATGACGCATATTTGTTTATTCTGTGAAATCTATTCAGCATGCAAGAGCCATCAGGGCTCAAAGACTGTCATGGTCTACTACTACACATGTGCGGCGGCAACATGCCATGAGCCATCTTATTCCGCTGATAGGCTAAACGGTTCCCTTATTTAACAAATAAAATCTCCAGGTACTACTCGTT
>NC_051408.1:44847386-44847819 GCF_015228065.2 Penaeus monodon | reverse complement strand
AAAAAATACAAGATTTCCTTTTTCAGCACTAATTTTCGGGTTTTGATGAAAGAACGCTACAAAAAAAAGCTTTAAAGTGAAAAAAATGTACTTATTGATGAGGGCCATTGGTAAAAAGAATATCATAGATGAAAATTTAGGGTTTTATTGCAAAAGGATAGTTGCCAAAACCCCAAAAAAGTGCCAAAAAACCTAAACTTGTGTTTTGCATAAGGCAGTACTTTATTGATTAAAGGAAACACAATTTTAAAACCATAGTGAGATACAGGTGTTTTCCCCCTTTAAACCCTTCTGTGGAGTGCTGACCCTCCCGGGTTTTAAAACCCTTCACTTTGATTACTGGTAGAGAGAACTTAGCAAGAAAACTAAAATATAGAAAAAAATGTCGCCCTTCCCTCCTTTTTTAGACTGTATATGTAAAAAAAAAAAAAAA
>NC_051408.1:44846864-44847304 GCF_015228065.2 Penaeus monodon | reverse complement strand
TTTTTTTTTTAATATATATATTTAATTTTTTTTTTTACAATACATCTAAAAGGAAGGAAGGACGACAGTTTCTCTATATTTTAGTTGTTGAAGTTCTCTCTATCCAGTAATTAAAGTGAAGGTTATAAAAACCGGGGAGGTCAGCGCCCTAAAAAAAGGTTTTATAAGGGGGAAATTCACCTGTTCTCACATATTTTTTAAAATTGGTGTTCTCTTTAATCACATAAAGTATCCCTTTAGCAAGAAAAGGTAAGGTTTTTTAGGATTTTTTTGGGGTTGGTGACAACTATGCCTTTTGCAAAAACCATAAATGTAATTCATCTAGTTTCGGGTTACAAGGGCCCATTAAATAAGTACATTTTTTCATTTAAGTTTTTGTGTAGCAGTTTTTGATCAAACTAAAAAAAATTAGTGCTGAAAGAATCATTGTATTTTTTTAC
>NC_051408.1:44842878-44843374 GCF_015228065.2 Penaeus monodon | reverse complement strand
AACGATGTACCTGGAGATTTATTGTTAAATAAGGAACCAGTTTTAGCTCTATCCAGCCGGAATAAGATGGCTCATTGTCATGTTGCCGACACATGTGTAGACCATGACAGTCTTTGAGCACCTGATGGCTTGCAGTGAATAGATTTCACAGAATAAACAAATATGCGTCATTTTTTCACCTTAAAATGTAATTAATTGGGTAAAGATCATTCGGACATTCTAAGATGACCCCCTCCCCTAAAAACATTTCCCATAGATCTCGAGCTAATGGTTTGCAAACACAAGAAAGCAGATATCTTATGAATGAAAGCCATGGTTATCATACATTAAAAGTTTACATGATCTACTAGTATATTTATTGGTTTCCGATTTCCACGGTGAAATTTCAGCTCTTCGAGCTACCAGGGCGAAAATTGTCACTGTTATTGGTCAGCGTACAATAAAACTGAAATATGTTAATAATTATGGTTACCAGTTACAAAGACTGACCTATTAT
>NC_051408.1:44842001-44842256 GCF_015228065.2 Penaeus monodon | reverse complement strand
TATTTTTTTAATTTTTAGATATACATTAGTACATGCTAATATGCAATAAACATAATTATTATCTAAATATTGCATTATTACAGCAATCTATTTTAAAGCCAACCGAATGCTTTACATGCAAAATTTATAATCACAGCAACCAAACATATGCTGTATATTTAAAACTGTAGGATATGCCCCCGAACCTCTAGGTGTGCTCTAAATTCCACAGGGGCTCTATGTGGACTGTTCGCTGATGATGAATCTTGAACATCA
>NC_051408.1:44841852-44841941 GCF_015228065.2 Penaeus monodon | reverse complement strand
CACACATGAATACGGGGCAATAACTGGGAGTAAAATTCAACGGGGAGTTTTGATGTTCCTTTCTCATTCTGTCGCATGCTCATTTTCCA
>NC_051408.1:44841698-44841813 GCF_015228065.2 Penaeus monodon | reverse complement strand
ATAACATCATCCAGGTGTTATCAGTTGCACCTTCATAATCTTATTGTCACATGTCAGTCCTGCCCCTTCTATACGATAATTACTGCTGATGATCATTCCCAAACCCTCAACCATA
>NC_051408.1:44837085-44837581 GCF_015228065.2 Penaeus monodon | reverse complement strand
AACGATGTCCCTGGAGATTTATTGTTAAATAAGGAACCATTTTAGCTCTATCCAGCCGGAATAAGATGGCTCATTGTCATGTTGCCGACCATGTGTAGACCATGACAGTCTTTGAGCACCTGATGGCTTGCAGTGAATAGATTTCACAGAATAAACAAATATTCGTCATTTTTTCAAACCCTTAAAAAGTAATTAAATTGGGGAAAGATCATTCGGACATTCTAAGATGACCCCCCCCCCCTAAAAAAATTTCCCATAGATCTCGAGCTAATGGTTTGCAAACACAGAAAGCAGATATCTTTGAATGAAAGCCATGGTTATCATAATTAAAAGTTTACATGATCTACTAGTATATTTATTGGTTTCCGATTTCCACGGTGAAATTTCAGCTCTTCGAGCTACCAGGGCGAAAATTGTCACTGTTTTTGGTCAGCGTAACAATAAAACTGAAATATGTTAATATTATGGTTACCAGTTACAAAGACTGACCTATTAT
>NC_051408.1:44836220-44836468 GCF_015228065.2 Penaeus monodon | reverse complement strand
TATTTTTTTAATTTTTAGATAACATTAGTACATGCTAATATGCAATAAACATAATTATTACTAAATATTGCATTATTACAGCAATCTATTTTAAGCCACCGAATGCTTTACATGCAAAATTTATAATCACAGCAACCAAACTATGCTGTATATTTAAAACTGTAGGATATGCCCCCGAACCTCTAGGTGTGCTCTAATTCCACAGGGGCTCTATGTGGACTGTTCGCTGATGAGAATCTTGAACATCA
>NC_051408.1:44835927-44836163 GCF_015228065.2 Penaeus monodon | reverse complement strand
CACCATGAAAACGGGGCAATAACTGGGAGTAAAATTCAACGGGAGTTTGATGTTCCTTTCTCATTCTGTCGCATGCTCATTTTCCACATCTCACTCTCCCCCCCCCTCTCCCCTCCTGTGTCTTTAACATCATCCAGGTGTTTTCAGTTGCACCTTCATAATCTTATTGTCACTGTCAGTCCTGCCCCTTCTATACGATAATTACTGCTGATGATCATTCCCAAACCCTCACCATA
>NC_051408.1:44826976-44827055 GCF_015228065.2 Penaeus monodon | reverse complement strand
GAAATGGAACTGACATGAATTCAGTAATATTCAATCATCCTTAGTGCTCTAGGCCTTGCCGGCCTTGGAGAGACGTGAA
>NC_051408.1:44826651-44826820 GCF_015228065.2 Penaeus monodon | reverse complement strand
AAAACGGAATATATTCGAATTCATGAAACGCGAAGCACCTAATATTTATAATGGCGGTATAAGCAGAAAGGTTATACATCTTTGATACAATTATTTCCAGTTGTATATTTTGCGCGATAACATCTGCATATCAGTACTGTAGCATTTCTACTGATTTTTTAAATGCTGT
>NC_051408.1:44826497-44826599 GCF_015228065.2 Penaeus monodon | reverse complement strand
TTATAAGTATCTTGCCTTTGTCATCCTTATACGGCATATGTTATTACTATAAATTCTGATGATGGTTATCAAGAGCTTTTCTCTTTCTTTTCTATTTATACT
>NC_051408.1:44826240-44826387 GCF_015228065.2 Penaeus monodon | reverse complement strand
CCTTCATGGGCACACAAGTCTATAAGTCTATACTGCCTGCCCCGCCAAGGTCCCTCCCGGAAGGGAGGTGCCCCTTGACCCCGCCCTTCCAGCTCTGAGCCGTCTCGTCTTGGTTTCTGGATTATAAGGGCAGCCTTCCTTAGTGTG
>NC_051408.1:44824621-44825679 GCF_015228065.2 Penaeus monodon | reverse complement strand
TCAAATAGGTATTACAGTGTGCCCCTCGGTTCTCTTTAGTTACCTTAGTTCTTTACTCTGACTGTTCGCCATGTGTTTCTTTGTAGAATATAAACATAGCAGACCACAGTAGTGTGACTTCTGCAAAGTACCTGAATTTGATTGAGACTGATTTGTATGTACAGATGTAGTTACATATCTTTATTCCATTTATTTAATTCATCTATCTATATTAACGAAACTGCCGAAATATTCCAATAAATAAATGGAATGCTTTATACAGTCTTTATATTTTTGTGACAATATGTGCATGGAACAGTAGAAATAAACCACAACAGACACATGACTACGATACAGAAAAAACATGATACTGTCATCAATAATCGTTGATTACTTGGTAGTCCATGCCATGTTTTTTGCAAATGTGTATCAGAGCGTGTATTTGTCTGTAGTAGATATTTGTGTGTATGTTTTGCACAGGATATGCCGGAGCCTGGCACATTCTGATGCAGATAGTTCGAAAACAGGCGATACGTAACGCTGGATTCTCACGTGATTCAGACCACAGCGCGACCGCTTCACCAGTTTATGAAACACTTTCCTGGCGTCACCACGGCCGATTGTCTCGATGGTGTGGCTAGGCAGTCAAAGTATGGCTCCGGCCTTGGTGCGGCGCCGCCCCTTGTCGTCTGTCACAAATCTCTCTCATTCTGCCCCTCGCAATGCCGGCGCGCACTTCCTCTAGACGAATGCCGTAATTATCCAGAGATGAAACTTTCGCTTTCCGACCCGCCTACCGTAGGCCATTCTACTTGCAGCGACCGTCAGCCGCAAGTAGAACGGCCCACGATAGGCATTCAGCCATCGCACCTCGTACAACCATAGTAACACATACAGCCATCGCACTACATACAACCATCGCACGACATACAACTATCTTACCAAATACAACATCGCGCCACATACAACATCGCACCACATACAGGCGTCGCACCACGTACAGCCAGAACACAACATACAACCATCGCACCATATACAGCCATCGAACCACATACAGCCACCGCACAACATACAACCAA
>NC_051408.1:44823736-44824448 GCF_015228065.2 Penaeus monodon | reverse complement strand
TTGTTTGAGATTACACATTGTTCTTACATTACCTCAAAATGCGAAGAATGCAGCAGCAGTAAACTTTGATTTTAACGCTACCATACAAGCAGGCATAAAAAACATGATCCAGACATATGAAGTCTGCTAACCTAAAGTTTTTGAGTTGCCAAGCATCAGAGATATCCCGAAGTTCTAGGCTTTGCATACAAGGTAATCCTAACTTACTATCAGAGTCGTATATTGCAATGGAATAAGAAATTTATGGCATGAAACTTGAATATGAAAATAATTTTCGAAATCCAATGTGCCGTTACAAAGAAGCATTATGCACAGTGGTAGGTTCGTATTATCGATAATTTCTTGATGTCAAAGACAAGAGGTTATATTTTCGAAAAGAATCATAAGCGGCAAGTATTATTTGCAACAATTGATCTCGAGGTCTCATCAAAAAATGTCATCATAACACAGTATAAAATAAATCTCAAATGTAAACACCTGGGCAATTATACTAAATGTATTACAGACTTAATATCGCAGGACGTTATGATAACAAAGGGAAAAGAACCAAAACAAAAACCCTTTTCTGCGAATATCCTTACAATTTCTTCTTTCTCTTGCTTTAGGATCTTCAAAGCTCTGTCGCAGACAAAGTAAAATAAAGAGAGTTAAATAAAGGCATTTTTGAAATGGTGAGTTATATATGATAGCAGTGAGATTGGTTCTGCGACAT
>NC_051408.1:44823420-44823539 GCF_015228065.2 Penaeus monodon | reverse complement strand
TCATCTACCTATTATTCTACCTATCAGTCATATCGATTACTGTGTAGACGCACGTTGTGTACTTGTGCGTCTCCTTATGATTATTTATGAAAGCCCCTCCATGTGAACCGCAAGGCGCC
>NC_051408.1:44821352-44821718 GCF_015228065.2 Penaeus monodon | reverse complement strand
CTTTAATGATCATAGTGTTTAGTAATGATAACGATAACAGCTTTTGGGAAAAAAATATAACATCAACAATGGAATGGCAATACTGAAAATGATACTATGATTGTGACTCTAATTAAACCAATAGTATATTATTTGTATAGAAATTTAATTGTTATTGTGAATACTTATTACTGATGTTTCTATCTTTCATCCTAATAAGGACTATTAGGGTAGCAATATATGACTACGAATTTACTTAAGATTTTATACATGAAAATTTGATTAAAAACAAAAGCAACGTGTCCCTTTAGACTTTGCAACAGTTTTCACAATATGCTGGCGCATATATCCATAAGGATACAGACGAACTGCAGGCAGGAGAACCTG
>NC_051408.1:44820422-44820633 GCF_015228065.2 Penaeus monodon | reverse complement strand
AGAGAGGGCTGGCTGGCCCAAGGATAACTTTCACTGTAGTTATTTGTTTCTTGCTATTATTCCAAAATCATACTTCCCTCAGTATATTTACGTGGCTATCAAGGGAGTCATAAATGTAATGTTTAAACAAAGTGCAAACACGGAAGCAGGGCCCATAGTGTAAGATTAGATCAACTTGTCTTTCATTTATTCAGTGGGGAATACGGGAAGG
>NC_051408.1:44818898-44819029 GCF_015228065.2 Penaeus monodon | reverse complement strand
TCTGAGTATGTTTAAGCTTCCATATCCAGCCTCAAGTAATATCAAGACGTACTATCAGTATTTGTTCATATAAACTGCATTGAACTTCAAATATAGATGATCATGCAAATCGACCTAGCGCATGTCCAACC
>NC_051408.1:44817619-44817952 GCF_015228065.2 Penaeus monodon | reverse complement strand
GAAATGAATGACTGAATTCAGTAATATTCATCATCCTTAGTGCCCTAGGCCTTGCGCCTTGAGAGACGTGAATACGTGAGAAAGCAGTTCTCTATCTCTTGGTGTGATAGTATTAAAATATGATAACTATTGCAAATGATATCTGAATCCACCCTTTGTGAACATGAAATAGATTTATTTTACGTATTTAGATATCATTAAATATAAATAGTATATTTCGAATTCATAAACCCGAACACCTATATTTACAGAAATTATGATTATTATTGAAAGAATTTTAGGTTCTTCTAACAGAACAAAATTATATAAAATTCGGATAAAGTCCACTTACCA
>NC_051408.1:44817410-44817521 GCF_015228065.2 Penaeus monodon | reverse complement strand
TCGTGTTTTTGTTTATCTATTAATTAAAACACTCTGTGGATTATTGTATGGTTGGCTTTGTGAACATACATACAGACTAGATACAATCCATTGAATCTGTGTCTGTGAACG
>NC_051408.1:44816931-44817048 GCF_015228065.2 Penaeus monodon | reverse complement strand
AGTGTTGTGTCGGGTTGTTGGTCTGTGGTGTCTGCTATCTTTAGTATTTATCATAAAAATTAAATTCTAATATAACCTATATAATATATTTATCATTGCCAAAAATTCTGCTAGCTG
>NC_051408.1:44816802-44816886 GCF_015228065.2 Penaeus monodon | reverse complement strand
CAAAATTAGTGGGGGGTTGGATTGTTGAGTGTGATGTTTTTGTGTGTGTGCGTTACACGCCCTTAAGCAGCACGAAAAATATTT
>NC_051408.1:44816095-44816160 GCF_015228065.2 Penaeus monodon | reverse complement strand
AAAACATCATGCATACCCCTAAAAAATTTTTTAATATTAAAAATTTTAAAAATTTTTATTTTAAA
>NC_051408.1:44815775-44816017 GCF_015228065.2 Penaeus monodon | reverse complement strand
TAGGGTTCTATATATGTATATAAAATGTGGGGTAGGTGGTGTATATATATAAATTTAAGTATACATAACTATATTTAAAATTGTAATTATATATTTAATATCTTTTAATTTATATTATTGCATAATATTTTTGAAATATATGCTAAACAGTCACACCATAAAACACACCACAAAAACATATACTAACATATACATATCAATACTATATAATATATAATAATATATATATATATATTTTTAAT
>NC_051408.1:44814688-44814783 GCF_015228065.2 Penaeus monodon | reverse complement strand
TTTATGTGGCTGTTCAATATTCTGCAAAGATTTTTTTTGTCTGAATGTGTAGCTTGTATTTAAACAAAAAATCTTTGGGTCTAAATCGTAGTTTG
>NC_051408.1:44813413-44814335 GCF_015228065.2 Penaeus monodon | reverse complement strand
GTAAGAAGTTATTTTTTGAATACTGAAACTATTGGTCTAAGAGGACAACCTACTTTATGAACTCTTAGAACCCAATACAGGACGCCCTTTTTAGATCCAGAAGTAAATATACGTGAATATGTATCTTTATCAATTGACTGGCTATCTTTGAGTTATCGTAACATGTTAATATGTTAGTCTTCTTTTTTAATAATGAGAGAGATTCAGTCATCTTCAGTCTTAATGAATTTTTTATTCATCTTTTAAGGTACTTTCCATCTTATCAATGTAACTTTCATTCTTATTGGGATGACCACCTCTTGCCCCCTTATGAGGTCAAGTCATACTTAGTTATGTTGAAAGCTTTCATGAAATTATATTGCCCGCATGAGAATCTGATTAAAAATCAGAAAAATTACCCTTGGGAATTATTTTGCATGGTGAAAAGATTCTGGCATTTTATTGCTTAAAACTTTGAGGAGCTTTTAAAAAGACAGAAAATAATGTGCAAAGTAGACTTTTTGGGGCAGTACATATTTCAGACCTTTAGCTAGTATGAATAATAGTTTGATAGACAAAGGTATGTGTGAGTAATTAAACAACACTTTATCAGGATCAAAGGGACCATATCTCTTTTCCAAGCCTAAGTTCATTATTTTTTTCTTAAGTCTTTCTAATTTTCTCACGGTATTCAGGGCAAGTACTGAAGAGGAAAAAGCCATCGAAGATTAGAATTTCTGAGGGGCATTGTGATTAATTCCTTAACTTTAACTTGGTAGGCTGATTCTTGATTTGGTTTTGGATTCTACGTTCGAGTGAAGTCAACTTCATTTTCAAGTCTTTGTAGCTTTTAATTATCAAATCTCTTCTACATAGTTAGATTCGCAAGAATTTAGCGCACATATTATAAATATGAAAAGGCTACGGCTATAGACTTAGACTT
>NC_051408.1:44811835-44812722 GCF_015228065.2 Penaeus monodon | reverse complement strand
AAGTCCAAGTCTAGCCTAGCCTTTTTCATATTTATAATATGTGCTCTAAATTCTTGCGTATCTAACTATGGAGAAGAGATTTTGATAATTTAAAAGCTTACAAAGACTTGCAAATGAAGTTACTTCACCTAGAAATAGAATCCAAAACCAAACAAGAATCAGCCTACAAAGTTAAAGTTAAGGAATTACTCAATGCCCTCAGAAATTCTAATTCTTCGATGGCTTTTTGCCTCTTCAGTACTATGCCCTGAATACCCGTGAGAAAATTAGAAAGACTTAAGAAAAAAAAAATTAACTTAGGCTTGGAAAAGAGATATGGTCCCTTTGATCCTGATAAAGTGTTGTTTAATTACTCACACATACCTTTGTCTATCAAACTATTATTCATACTAGCTAAAGGTCTGAAATATGTACTGCCCCAAAAAGTCTACTTTGCACATTATTTTCTGTCTTTTTAAAAGCTCCTCAAAGTTTTAAGCAATAAAATGCCAGAATCTTTTCACCATGCAAAATAATTCCCAAGGAATCTTGATTTTTCATCATATTACTCATGCGGGCAATATAATTTCATAATTTCAACATAACTAAGTATGACTTGACCTCATAAGGGGCAAGGTGTGGTCATCCCAAATAAGAATGAGTACATTGATAAGATGGAAAGTACCTTAAAAGATGAATAAAAAATTCATTAAGACTGAAGATGACTGAATCTCTCTCATTATTAAAAAAGAAGACTAACATATTAACATGTTACGATAACTCAAAGATAGCCAGTCAATTGATAAAGATACATATTCACGTATATTTACTTCTGGATCTAAAAAGGGCGTCCTGTATTGGGTTCTAAGAGTTCATAAAGTAGGTTGTCCTCTTAGACCAATAGTTTC
>NC_051408.1:44811365-44811459 GCF_015228065.2 Penaeus monodon | reverse complement strand
CAAACTACCGATTTTAGACCCAAGATTTTTTGTTTAAATCACAGCTACACATTCAGACAAAAAAATCTTGCAGAATATGAACAGCCAGCATAAA
>NC_051408.1:44810300-44810694 GCF_015228065.2 Penaeus monodon | reverse complement strand
GTGGGTGTGGTTTTTGTGCTGGGGTTTTTTTACGGTTTTTTCATTTGAGTAAAAATAATAAAACAATAACGTCACAGTCAATTGATCGATAAGAATTTTCTTATGTCCGATTTTTCACACGTGCCCTGTCATTGTTTGCTTGTGAAAAACAACACTAACAACGGAACAGTGCAACCCATCGAAATAATTTTTCCATGTCCGAATTTCAAACGAGGACGTGGTCCAGTTTTGGTTTAAACGACAGCATCTTCACAGTGCAGTTCATCGGACATATTCATTTCATGCCCCATTCTTACACGAGGACGTGTCCATTTTTAAAGATTGTGCATAAATATACAGTATACAAGACACTATGTGTGCACGTGTGATGTCCACAACCTATGGAAGTTCACAC
>NC_051408.1:44809936-44810272 GCF_015228065.2 Penaeus monodon | reverse complement strand
CGATACAGTGCAATCAGTCAGCAATAATTATACAATGTCCGATTTTCAATTAGGACATGTCCATTTTTTTAAAGGACATTTTCTTTTTTTTAAAAGTCATGTCCAAGTTTTAATGGACATGTCCATTTTCTAAAGGTCATGTGCATTTTTTTTAAAATAAATTTGTGAATAAAGCACAGTATACATGACAGTATGTGTGCACATGTGATTTTTAATATTATGGAGGTCCATTTAAGTAAAACAATAAAACACAGTCACAGTGCAACCAGTCAGCATAGAAAATTTATCCCATGTCCGATTTTAACGTTGGAACTTGTCAATTTTTGAAGAAATGTG
>NC_051408.1:44809753-44809893 GCF_015228065.2 Penaeus monodon | reverse complement strand
AAGAATATGGCCCCATGTTTTAATGGACATGCCATTCTTTTAAGGGTATGTCCATTTTTTAAAGGTCAGGTCCATTTTTTAAAGGATATGTCCATTTTTTAATTACTCTTTATGTGTACAGTACAATAGAGAAGGAGAGA
>NC_051408.1:44808926-44808999 GCF_015228065.2 Penaeus monodon | reverse complement strand
GGGGTGCGCCGGGGGGGGCTAGGGCTATGGGGGAGGGTGGGGGGGGGTCGATGGGCTGAGCGGGGACCGGGGC
>NC_051408.1:44808526-44808735 GCF_015228065.2 Penaeus monodon | reverse complement strand
TTTTATTTTTATATAATTAATTTGAAAAAGACCTTCCTTCTAAGAGCCATCAGGCTTCACAAAGGACCATCCTGCAACAAACATTGACAGAAAGAGGGGCTCGTACCCTTCTTCTCTCCAAAACCCACCCCCAACACATAAACTACCCATATTCTATGATTCTATACTTAGTTTATAAATATACTCTTACTCGAAAAATCTAGAACTGA
>NC_051408.1:44807581-44808065 GCF_015228065.2 Penaeus monodon | reverse complement strand
TATAAATAGAAAACACTTATTCGTCCACTTGAAGGGACTAAAGCCATAACCAAACACATAATAAACAGATATCTCTCATCTATTTCCCTATCTATCAATTCATTGATATTTAGTCGAATGCGCAGAAAATCGCCATCAATTTTTTATCCCTTGGAATCCATCTTTTATCTGAAATTTGAGCTGAGCAAAAAACGTCTTACAAAAATAAGTATCGGCTATTCCAGTGACCTCAATGCTACAGTAGAAAGGAAATCCAGCACGAGGAAGCAGCGAAATGTAAGAAAAAGGGAATGCAGATACTTGCGTAAGAAGGATACTTGTACCTTGGACTTCTCAAGACGTGGAATATACTAAAACTGGTTTTGAGAAGAAAATGAATAAATAGAGAGAGAGGAAAAACTAATAGATAGTCACGTGGTACTGACATGATGGGTTGTTACGTTTTCTGTCTAGTTCGTGGGACGATGGACATCGCCTATATTGC
>NC_051408.1:44805510-44805654 GCF_015228065.2 Penaeus monodon | reverse complement strand
CATACAAACGCATGTTATTGACAATATACAAATCTATGAAATCGATTGAGGTAACATGTGTTTGAGAGGAAGAAGGTACATGATTTCCAGGGACTTAAGCATAACGAAATTTATCTGTGTTCATGTTTTATTTCTTTATTTCTT
>NC_051408.1:44804663-44805422 GCF_015228065.2 Penaeus monodon | reverse complement strand
ATCACCACTTTAAAATATATTTTCAAAAATGGATACGCGTGATAGTAACAAGTGCACAAACCTAACTTTTGCTGGTCTTTCGAGTCTTCCGTTAATGAAATGGATTTCCACTGGATGTCGCTGCTCAGTAGTTGTTACAACTTTCGGAGTCAACAGAAAACCACATGATTTGTTTGGACAGCCAGTACCTAAAAACAACTGCCGCCTAAGATTTCACTCGCATTGGCGAGTAAATAACGGACATCCTGCAATTAGCCTACTGTTGCAACGAGGATGTTACCGACCAAACAGTTTCTATTTATGCTATAATGTAATATAGTGAATGCACTCTTATAATATGTGCATGTGTATAGCACACTAACTTTGCATGAATCTGGAAATGAATTTCATCTATGTGTGCACATGTGATGTTATATGAAATATAAACTAGACATTTTTAATAAAATTAAAATACTTCCTAACGGCTGATCGTTAATAAGTACCTAGTTTGGCTGTTTTCAATAACGTGCTTAAGTATAACAAACTAATAGAGAGCACATGTGAACAGTCAGAATCTAAACTTGAATTTCTTAAAAAATTATATATAAAACAATAAAATATACACAAATACAGACAAAACAAAATACACACATGTGCAATTGATATCCAATAATTATACTATGTCAGATTTACATGTAAGGAAATAACAATTTTTTAAAAGTAAGTCAATTTTTATAAATCATTCTTTACCTACACATGTACAGTATGCAAGACAACACC
>NC_051408.1:44803860-44804589 GCF_015228065.2 Penaeus monodon | reverse complement strand
TTTAACAGTCTCTGGACGGTCACTTGAGTAAAATAATAAAACAATAACGTCACAGTGCAATTGATCGATAAGAATTATCTTATGTCCGATTCTTTATGTCCATTGTTTGTCTTGCTGATGAAAAACAACACTAACAACGGAACAGTGCAATCCATCGACAATAATTATCCCATGTCCGAATTTCACACGAGGACGTGTCCAGTTTTGGTTTAAACGACAGCATCTTCACAGTGCAGTTCATCGGACATATTCATTTCATGTCCCATTCTTACACGAGGACGTGTCCATTTTTAAAGATTGTGCATAAATATACAGTATACAAGACACTATGTGTGCACGTGTGATGTCCACAACCTATGGAAGTTCACACAAAAAAAAAACATAATAAAACAACGATACAGTGCAATCAGTCAGCAATAATTATACAATGTCCGATTTTCACATTAGGACATGTCCATTTTTTAAAGGACATGTCTGTTTTTTAAAAGTCATGTCCAAGTTTTAATGGACATGTCCATTTTCTAAAGGTCATGTTGCATTTTTTTTAAATAATATTTGTGAATAAATGCACAGTATACATGACAGTATGTGTGCACATGTGATGTTAATCATCTATGGAAGTCCATTTAAGTAAAACAATAAAACAACGTCACAGTGCAATCAGTCAGCAGTAATTATACCATGTCCGATTTTAACGTTGGAACTTGTCCATTTTTTGAAGAACATGTG
>NC_051408.1:44803681-44803822 GCF_015228065.2 Penaeus monodon | reverse complement strand
AAGAATATGGCCATGTTTTAATGGACATGCCCATTCTTTTAAGGGTATGTCCATTTTTTAAAGGTCAGGTCCATTTTTTAAAGGATATGTCCATTTTTTTAATTACTCTTTATGTGTACATGTACAATAGAGAAGGAGAGA
>NC_051408.1:44802106-44802550 GCF_015228065.2 Penaeus monodon | reverse complement strand
AATAGAAAAAATATTCGTCCACTTGAAGACTAAGCCATAACCAACCACATATAAACAGATATCTCTCATCTATTTCCCTATCTATCAATTCATTGATATTTAGTCGAAGCAGAAAATCGCCATCATTTTTATCCCTTGCATATCCTCTTTTCTCTGAAATTTGAGAGCAAAACGTCTTACAAAATAAGTATCGGCTATTCCAGTGACCTCAATGCTACGTAGAAATGAATCCAGCCACGAGGAATCAGCGAATGTAAGAAAACAGCGATGCAGATACCTGGCGTAAGAGGTTTTATACTTGTCTTGGCTTCTCAAGGACGCCGAATATACTATTGTTTTTGAGAAATGAATAATAGGAGGAGGAAAATATTATATGCACGTGGTAATTACATGATTGGTTCTTACGTTTCTGTCTTTTTCGTGGGACGATGACCTGTATATTAC
>NC_051408.1:44801157-44801229 GCF_015228065.2 Penaeus monodon | reverse complement strand
ATGAGATCGAGCATTTTTCTTCTGGGGGGGGGGGGGTAGTATTAGATTTTTTTATGTATTTAATAGTTTCTG
>NC_051408.1:44796418-44796489 GCF_015228065.2 Penaeus monodon | reverse complement strand
ATAACTTTTTTTTTTATTATGTCCATTTTTAAAAATCATTCTTTACCTATGCATGTACAGTATGCAAGACA
>NC_051408.1:44796148-44796325 GCF_015228065.2 Penaeus monodon | reverse complement strand
GGAGAGGATGGGAGAGGGAGAATGAGGAAGGGAGAGGGAGAGTGAGGAAGGGAGAGGGAGAGTGAGGTAGGGAGAGGGAGAGTGAGGTAGGGAGAGGGAGAGAGAGAAGGAGGGGGGAAGGGAGAGAGTGAGGGAAAGAGAGAGTGGGAGGGAGAGGGGGGTCAGATAGAGGGAGGG
>NC_051408.1:44795980-44796075 GCF_015228065.2 Penaeus monodon | reverse complement strand
GTACCATGTGTTTGAGAGGAAGAGTTAACATGTATTTCCATGACTATCAGCAACGAAATTTATCTATGTGTTCATGCTTTATTTCTTTATTTCTT
>NC_051408.1:44795152-44795892 GCF_015228065.2 Penaeus monodon | reverse complement strand
ATGAACACTTCAAAATATATTTTTAAAAATGGATACGTGTGTTGACTAACAGTTTCACACAACCTAACCTTTTGCTGGTCTTTCGATGTCTTCCTGTTTAATGAACTGGAATCCACTGGCTGTCGCTGATCAGTAGTTGTACACATTCGGAGTCAACAGAAACAATGATTTGTCTCTGGACAGCCAGTACCTAACAACAACTAGCCCGCCTAAGATTTCACCCGCATTGGCGAGTAAATAACGGACATCCCAATTAGCCTAACTGTGCAACGAGATTGTTTACCGACAAACAGTTTCTATTTATGCTCTAATGTAATATAGTGAATGCACTCTTATAATATGTGCATGTGTATAGCACATTACCTTTACATGCATCTGGAAATGAATTTCTGGTTTATTCTCTTGTGTATGAAATATAAACTAGACATATTTTATAAAATTAAAATACTTCCTAACGATTGATCGTTAATAAGTACCTAGTTTGGCTGTTTTCATTAACGCGCTTAAGTATAACAGACTAATAGAAAGCACATGTGAACAGTCAGAATCTAAACTTGAATTTCTTAAAAGATGGTATATGAAACAATACAAGATACACAAATACAGACAAAACAAAATACACACATGTGCAACTGATATTCAATAATTATACTATGTCAGATTTATATGTAAGGAAATAACTTTTTTTTTTTTATTATGTCCATTTTTATAAATCATTCTTTACCTACGCATGTAAGACA
>NC_051408.1:44794895-44795008 GCF_015228065.2 Penaeus monodon | reverse complement strand
ATTTTAACAGTCTGTGGACGGTCACTTGAGTAACATAATAAAACAATAACGTCACAGTGCAATCGATCGGTAAGAATTATCTTATGTCCGATTCTCACACGATGACCTGTGTA
>NC_051408.1:44794054-44794845 GCF_015228065.2 Penaeus monodon | reverse complement strand
GTCTTGCTGATGAAAAACAACACTAACGACGGAACAGTGCAATCCATCGATAATAATTATTCCATGTCCGAATTTCACACGAGGACGTGTCCAGTTTTGGTTTAAACAACAACAATATCCTCACAGTGCAGTTCATCGGGCATAATCATTTCATGTCTCATTCTTACACGAGGACGTGTCCATTTTTAAAGATTACTGTGCATAAATATACAGTATACAAGGCAGTATGTATGCACGTGGGATGTCCACAACCTATGGAAGTTCACCTAAGTAAGATAATAAAACAACGTCACAGTGCAATCAGTCAGCAATAATTATACAGTGTCCGATTTTCACATTAGGACATGTCCAGTTTTTAAAGGACATGTCTGTTTTTAAAGGTCATGTCCAAGTTTTAATGGACATGTACATTTTCTAAAGGTCATGTGCATTTTTAAGAAATAACATTTGTGAATAAATGTACAGTATACATGACAGTATGTGTGCACTTGTGATATTAATAATCCATGGAAGTCCATTTAAGTAAAACGATAAAACAATGTCACAGTGCAATCAATCAGCAGTAATTATACCATGTCCGATTTTAGAATTGGAACTTGTCCATTTTTTGAAGAACATGTGCTTTTTTTAAGTCCATTTTTTTTTTTTTAAAGAACATGGCCATGTTTTAATGGGCATGTCCATTCTTTAAAGGGTACGTCTATTTTTTAAAGGTCAGGTCCATTTTTTAAAGGACATGTCCATTTTTTAAATTACTCTTTATATATACATGTACAATAGAGAAGGAGAGA
>NC_051408.1:44792025-44792591 GCF_015228065.2 Penaeus monodon | reverse complement strand
AGAAAAAATATTCGTCCACTTGAAGACTAAGCTATAACCAACCATATAAAACAGATATCTCTCATCTATTTCCCTATCTATCAATTCATTGATATTTAGTCGAAGCAGAAAATCGCCATCATTTTTATCCCTTGCATATCCTCTTTTCTCTGAAATTTGAGAGCAAAACGTCTTACAAAATAAGTATCGGCTATTCCAGTGACCTCAATGCTACGTAGAAAGGAATCCAGCCACGAGGAAGCAGCGAGTGTAAGAAACAGGGATGCAGATACCTTGGCGTAAGAGGTATACTTGTACCTTGGCTTCTCAAGGACGCTGGAATGTACTAATTGTTTTTGAAAAAATGAATAAAAGAGAGAGAGGAAAATATTATAGTGCACGTGGTAATTACATGATTGGTTGTTACGTTTCTGTCTGTTTCGTAGGGACGATATCTGTATACTACTTTTTTTATGAAAGAGAGAGAGAAAGACAAAACATATGACAATGCATATTTAGTATAACTGGTATTTACATGAATAACATCGTCTTTCGTTTTAAGATATCAGTTTCACTGCAATATGATA
>NC_051408.1:44791153-44791221 GCF_015228065.2 Penaeus monodon | reverse complement strand
TAATGTTCTGAGACTTTTGTATATAATTAATTCATGTTTCCCTGAAATGTTAGTTTTTTGTATGGTTG
>NC_051408.1:44784422-44784576 GCF_015228065.2 Penaeus monodon | reverse complement strand
TTCATTAATGAGATATCTTAATGCTTGTGGAGAATAACATACGTGCATTATCTTTGTGCTATCGAGGATCCTATTTAGTCAACACAACACAGATCGTATTTACTCAACACAGTTGTACTAATAAATTGCTAGTGACTTGGTACTTGTCTCATTA
>NC_051408.1:44784115-44784365 GCF_015228065.2 Penaeus monodon | reverse complement strand
CTGAAGTATACATACAAATTTAGACGTTTGTATCGATAACTCAGATCTCCCCACAAACCATCTAGAGTAGCAAACTTATAAAAGTAGTTACCCCTAAAATTAACATTCAAAGAAAACGGTAGTGTGTGGTTGTATTCAAAGAAAGTGAGTAAAGTTTAGGAGAAACAATTTTGTTATGCTATATTTCTCCAGTCTCAAATGAAGATGACTTTGAAGCAGTAAAACGCTTTTGGCTTAAAGCAAAAATGAC
>NC_051408.1:44781437-44781973 GCF_015228065.2 Penaeus monodon | reverse complement strand
AAGAGGTCGATGGTAGATAGGTGGATGAGGTCGATAGGTGTAAGTCGATAGAGGGATAGAGGATAGTGGGTGGATAGAGGATCGATAGTGTGGATAGAGTCGATAGATGGTGAAGAGTAGATAGGTGATAAGAGAGTCGATAGATGGGGGATAATGAATGTGTGATGGTAGATAGTGGTGTAGAAGTCGAATGGGGATAAGACTAGATGTGAGGTCGATAGAGGGAAGAGTTATAGAGGGGGTAAGAGGTAGAGGTGATAGAGAGTGTAGTATAGTGGTGGATGAGAAGCATAATGGGGATAAGTCGAGTAATGTGTAGAGAGAGTTAGAGAGAGTCGGAAGTGAATGGAAGAGTCGTATGAAGATATGGTGATGAGATCAGGTAAGAACGTGATGGGTGATGAAGAGTCGGATAGATGGTGGATAAGAGAGTCGGATAATGTGATAATGATGGATAGAGGGTGGTAGAGGAGTTGAGAAGGATCTGAGGAAAACATCGATCGTTTCACAAGCCTTTACTCGTTCTCCGAGGAAGT
>NC_051408.1:44781092-44781371 GCF_015228065.2 Penaeus monodon | reverse complement strand
CGCTTACAAAGTGCAACTGTTACAGGCTCTTGAGCCAAATGACAAGCCAAAACGAAGAGAGTTTGCTGAAGAAATGCTGGGACGCATTTCTGAGGATGAAGCATTCCTGAAGCAAGTCTGTTTTAGTGACGAGGCAACTTTTCATGTTTCAGGGAAATTACACGGACACAATGTAAGAATCTGGGGGTCAGAACACCCACATGAATCTAGGGAGCTTCACCGGGATAATCCAAAAGTGAATGTGTGGTGTGGAATCATGTTTGATCTAATAATTGGTCC
>NC_051408.1:44780013-44780088 GCF_015228065.2 Penaeus monodon | reverse complement strand
TTCCCCCCCCCCCTTTATAGGCGGGAGGAAACGCAAAAATACAAAGTTTCGATAAAAAAAAATTACAATGCAAAG
>NC_051408.1:44774455-44775167 GCF_015228065.2 Penaeus monodon | reverse complement strand
AGCCAGAAAGGGTTTTCGCTTCGTAAGTTTGAGATTCCAGTTCTTACTTACTCAAAATGCGAAGATGAGCAGCAGTAAACTTTGATTTACGCTACCTACAAGCAGGCATAAAAACTGACCCAAACATATGAAGTTGCTAACCCTAAAGTTTTTGAGGCCAGCATCAGAGAATCCCGAAGTTCTAGGTTTGATACAAGTATCCTAACTTACTATCAGAGTCGTATATTGCGAAGGGAATAAAAAAATTTATGGCATGAAAACTTGAATTGAAAATAATTTTCGAAATCCAATGTCCCGTTAAAAAGAAGCATTATGCACAGTGGTAGGTTTCGTATTATCGAAAATTTCTTGATGTCAAAGAAAAGAGGTTAAAATTTTCGAAAGAATCATAAGCGGCAAGTATTATTTGCAACAATTGATCTCGAGGTCTCATCAAAAAATGTCATCAAAACCAGTATAAAATAAATCTCAAATGTAAACCCCTTTGGGCAATTATACTAAATGTATTACAGACTTAATATCGCGGAACTATGATAACAAAGGGAAAAGAACAAAACAAAACCCTTTTCTGCGAATACCTTACAATTTCTTCTTTCTCTTGCTTTAGGATCTTCAAAGCTCGTCGCAGACAAAGTAAAATAAAGAGTTAAAAAGGGCATTTTTGAAATGGTGAGTTATTTTATGATAGCATTTGAGATTGGTTCTGCGACAT
>NC_051408.1:44773947-44774344 GCF_015228065.2 Penaeus monodon | reverse complement strand
TTTGTACTATCACAGCTGAATATATCTGAATGCAAATATACTGATTTAGTTACAATATTTATCCATTTACATGCATATTTATTCATCTACCATTATTCTACCTTCAGTCATATCGATTACTGTGTAGACGCACGTTGTGTACTTGTGCGTCTCCTTATGATTATTTATGAAAGCCCCTCCATGTGACCGCAAGGCGCCCTTTCACTATGCTCAGCCCTTTTGTCACGCATCTTGCTCTCGATGGGTGTGGCCACCGTCTGCCTGGAGCGTTTTTCCCGCCAGAAGAAGCCCGAAGCAGCAGAAGCGACTCTTTCACATGCTCTTTTTCTGATAGGCTATACACTGTTAAAATATTATTGATGAAATATTAATTTTCCTTACTATCACTGAAATTTTA
>NC_051408.1:44771989-44772333 GCF_015228065.2 Penaeus monodon | reverse complement strand
AGTAATGATAACGATAAAAACATTTGGAAGAAAATATAACATCAACAATGGAAGGGCAATACTGAAAAGATACTATGTTTGTGACTCTAATTAAACCAATAGTATATTATTTGTATAGAAATTTAATTGTTATTGTGAATACTTATTACTGATGTTACTATCTTTCATCCTAAAAAGGACATTAGGGTAGCAAATATATGATACGAATTTAAATTAAGATTTATACATGAAAATTTGATTAAAAACAAAAGCCCAAAGTGTCCCTTTAGACTTTGCAACAGTTTTCAAATATGCTGGCGCATATATCCATAAGGATACAGACGAACTGCAGGCAGGAGAACCTG
>NC_051408.1:44771873-44771964 GCF_015228065.2 Penaeus monodon | reverse complement strand
CACTTAAAGGGCTCCTCAGTTACAATAGTTTATTTATTTTTCTACACGTTTCACTACTCACGCACATTGCACATTTATATATTAAATATCA
>NC_051408.1:44771173-44771377 GCF_015228065.2 Penaeus monodon | reverse complement strand
AGAGAGGGCTGGCTGGCCCAAGGATAACTTTCACTGTAGTTATTTGTTTCTTGCTATTATTCCAAAATCATACTTCCCTCAGTATATTTACGTGGCTATCAAGGGAGTCATAAATGTAATGTTTAAACAAAGTGCAAACACGGAAGCAGGGCCCATAGTGTAAGATTAGATCAACTTGTCTTTCATTTATTCAGTGGGGAATAC
>NC_051408.1:44769850-44769946 GCF_015228065.2 Penaeus monodon | reverse complement strand
GAAATGGACTTGACATGAATTAAGAATATTCAATCATCTTTAGTGCCCTAGCCTTCCGCCCTTGGAGAGACGTAAAGTACGTGAAAAGCATTTTCT
>NC_051408.1:44769513-44769725 GCF_015228065.2 Penaeus monodon | reverse complement strand
AAAAACGGAATATTTTCAAATTTCATAAAACCCGAAACACCTATATTTACAAAAAATTATGATGTTTTATTAAAAGAAATTTTTTAAATTTGTTTTTTCTAACGAAAAATACTATATAATCTTTTTTTCGTTTGGGGATTTTGGGTCTGATTTCCAAAACAAAAAAAATAAAAATTTTTCCTATACATATCTTATACAGGTCTGTGTGTATG
>NC_051408.1:44765762-44765896 GCF_015228065.2 Penaeus monodon | reverse complement strand
ATAATTATTTGATATTGAACATACACAGCACAGATGGTGTACTGTTTGTGAACATACTACATCATATAGATACCAAAAACCTTTTAAATACCCTTTTTTTTTTATCTATAACCAGGGGTTCTTTTGTATTGTAC
>NC_051408.1:44764162-44765125 GCF_015228065.2 Penaeus monodon | reverse complement strand
TAACGGCATATATATGTTTATGATTATAAATAAGTTTAGATCATAGCTTATTTTCTATACATACTTGTATAAAGTCCAAGTCTAGCCTAGCCTTTTCATATTTATAATATGTGCTCTAAATTCTTGCGTATCTAACTATGGAGAAGAGATTTTGATAATTTAAAAGCTTACAAAGACTTGCAAATGAAGTTACTTCACCTAGAAATAGAATCCAAAACCAAACAAGAATCAGCCTACAAAGTTAAAGTTAAGGAATTACTCAATGCCCTCAGAAATTCTAATTCTTCGATGGCTTTTTGCCTCTTCAGTACTATGCCCTGAATACCCGTGAGAAAATTAGAAAGACTTAAGAAAAAAAAAATTAACTTAGGCTTGGAAAAGAGATATGGTCCCTTTGATCCTGAAAAAGTGTTGTTTAATTACTCACACATACCCTTTTTCTATCAAACTATTTTTTCATACTAGCTAAAAGGTCTGAAATGTACTGCCCCCCAAAAAGTCTACTTTTTCACATTATTTTCTGTCTTTTTAAAAGCTCCTCAAAATTTTAAGCAATAAAAAGCCAGAATCTTTTTACCATGCCAAAATATTCCCAAGGAATCTTGATTTTTCATCATATTACTCATGCGGGCAATATAATTTCATAATTTCAACATAACTAAGTATGACTTGACCTCATAAGGGGCAAGGTGTGGTCATCCCAAATAAGAATGAGTACATTGATAAGATGGAAAGTACCTTAAAAGATGAATAAAAAATTCATTAAGACTGAAGATGACTGAATCTCTCTCATTATTAAAAAAGAAGACTAACATATTAACATGTTACGATAACTCAAAGATAGCCAGTCAATTGATAAAGATACATATTCACGTATATTTACTTCTGGATCTAAAAAGGGCGTCCTGTATTGGGTTCTAAGAGTTCATAAAGTAGGTTGTCCTCTTAGACCAATAGTTTCAG
>NC_051408.1:44763694-44763788 GCF_015228065.2 Penaeus monodon | reverse complement strand
CAAACTACCGATTTTAGACCCAAGATTTTTTGTTTAAATCACAGCTACACATTCAGACAAAAAAATCTTGCAGAATATGAACAGCCAGCATAAA
>NC_051408.1:44760861-44761027 GCF_015228065.2 Penaeus monodon | reverse complement strand
TTTCTTCTCTGTTTTTGGAAAGCAGACTATTATCCGAATTTTATATAATATTAGTTCTGTTAGAAGAAACACTAAAATTTCTTTCAATAAAACATCATAATTTCTGTAAATATTAGGTGTTTCGGGTTTTATGAATTCGAAAATATCTATTTATATTTAATGATAT
>NC_051408.1:44758221-44758311 GCF_015228065.2 Penaeus monodon | reverse complement strand
TATGCTGTATATGTTGTATTACTTTTTATATCTTCCGATTGATGCAGGTAAAACCAAAAAATCCGAAAGGATTTTTCCTAGCGAGAGAGG
>NC_051408.1:44757871-44758104 GCF_015228065.2 Penaeus monodon | reverse complement strand
GTTTTCCCCCCATGAAAAAATAAAAGCAATTGACTAATCTTCACTATGGGCCCTGTTTCCCGGGTTTGCACTTTGTTTAAACATTATTTTATGCTCCCTTGATACCACGAAATAACTGAGGAAGTATGATTTGAATATAGCAAAAAACAAATAACTACGTGAAAGTTACCCTTTGGGGCCACCAGCCCTTTTCCAAAAAGCACAAAAACTTTTTTTCCACACGCACACTATTA
>NC_051408.1:44757613-44757721 GCF_015228065.2 Penaeus monodon | reverse complement strand
GTAAAAATTTAAACTATGAAATATATTGCCAAGATCTTTATCCCCTATGTTTTTGTATACATACTCTTCACAGTCAAAAAAACAAAAACCAAACATACCACATAGTGT
>NC_051408.1:44757234-44757306 GCF_015228065.2 Penaeus monodon | reverse complement strand
AAAAATATAATGTCAATGGCGTGAGTATGAAACGTGTAGAAAAAGAATAACTATTGAAACGAGGGTCCTTAG
>NC_051408.1:44756864-44757207 GCF_015228065.2 Penaeus monodon | reverse complement strand
CGGGTTTCTCCTGCCTGCAGTTCGTCTGTATCCTTATGGAATATGCCCCAGATTTTGTAAAAACTTTTGCAAAGTCAAAAGGGAATTGCTTTTTTTAATCAAATTTTCATTAAAAAAATTTTAAGAAAATTCGTATCATATATGCTCCCAAATAGCCTTATTGGGATAGAAAAAATTTAAATCAGAATAAGTATTACAAAAAACTTAAAAATTCTTACAAATAATTTTAATTGGTTTAATTGAGTCCCAAATTGGGTATCATTTTCGTATTGCCTTTCCCATTGTTGGTTATTTTTCTTCCAATTGTTATCGTTATCATTCTATCACTTTTATCTTTAAAAGG
>NC_051408.1:44756447-44756804 GCF_015228065.2 Penaeus monodon | reverse complement strand
GTCCTGCTCTCTTTCTCTCCCCCTTTTCACTCCCCCCTCATTGCCATACAAAAAATTGCGAGGCTTCACTGTAATAGTTTTAAAAATTTTACATCGTTGAAATATCTATATTTTAATTTCCTTTGCTTATTCTAGATTCCACACCCGTGAGGAAAATATACAAAAAAGTGAAAATGCTAACGGTAAAAAAAACATTTAGGGAAGAAAGTGATAAACAATAACAATACAATATAAGATAGAGATGAAAATGAGAATAAATGATAAGCTATATGGCACCATAAAATAAACATAATATGAACATATTGGTAAAATAACAAAAATATATCAAATGAAAAAAAACCCTGGCAGAAAAATGGT
>NC_051408.1:44756170-44756428 GCF_015228065.2 Penaeus monodon | reverse complement strand
TATGTAACAATGTAAACATTGATAAATAACAATGATAATGAATTGATAATATAATATAAATAATAGCAAATAACAATGGAAAATAACAGGGTTTCATAATAATAAATAAAAAGAAATTAATGGGAAATACTGATAACAAATAAAAATAGTAAAAAAAATGATAATTCATGATAATATGAAAATAAAAATAACAATGATGTACACTGATGTAGATAGAAAATAAAAATTATGATAATTCGTTAAAAATATAAAGGGGGC
>NC_051408.1:44753052-44755391 GCF_015228065.2 Penaeus monodon | reverse complement strand
AGGGGGAAATGTAAATAAAATTTCAGGATAGAAAGGGAAAATTAAATATTTCATCAAAAAATATTTTAACAGTGTAACCTTCAGAATAAGACCCATGTGAAAGAGTCGCTTCTGCTGCTTGGGCTTCTTTTGGGGGGAAAAAACGTCCAGCAGACGGTGGCCACCCCATCGAGACAAGAGCGTGACAAACAAGGTGAGCATATGAAAGGGCGCCTTGCGGTTCACTGGGGGGGCTTTCATAAATAACAAAAGGGAAACGCACAAGTACCAACGTGCGTTCTACACAGTAACGATATGACGATAGTAGAATAATGGTGATGAATAAATAGCATGAATGGATAAATATTTACAAAATCAGTTATTTGCATTCAGATAATTCAGCGGATGTACAAATGTGGCGCGCACATTTGTAACCCCTCCTGCTTTTGTGTACCGTATGGGTACAAGTGCGTGATTGTGTTATGCCTGCGTGCGTATGTAATAAATACGTGTGATGTCGCAAAACCAATCTCACTGCTATCATAATAACTCCCATTTCAAAAATCCTTATTTAACCTTTTTATTTTACTTTGTCTGCACAGAGTTTTAAAAGATCCAAAGCAGAAAAAGAAAATTTGAAAGGATATTGCAGAAAAGGGTTTTTTTTTTGGTTTTTTTTCCCTTTGTTACATAACGTCCGCGATTTTAAGTCTGTAAACATTTAGATATTTCCCAGGTTTTTTTACTTTTGAGATTTATTTATATGTGTTATAGGGACATTTTTTGATGAGCCCCTCGAGATAAATTGTTGCAATAATATTGCCGCATTATGATTCTTTTCAAAAATAAAACCCTCTTGTTTTTGACATCAAAAATTATCGTATACAACCTACCACTGGCAAATGCTTCTTTGAAACGGACATTGGATTTCGAAAATTATTTTCATATTCAAGTTTCATGCCATAAATTTTATTCATTCGAAATATACACTCGATAGAAAGTTAGGATTACCTTTTGTATGCAAAGCCTGAACTTGGGATATCTCTGATGCTTGGCAACTCAAAAACTTTAGGTTAGAGCTTCATATGTCTGGATCATGTTTTTATCCTGTTTTATGGTAGCTTAAAAATAAAAGTTTACTGCTCTGCTTCTTCGCATTTTGAGGAAATGTAAAAAACAATGTTTAACCCAACACAATACGAACTAAACCCTTTCCCCCTGCTATGCCTATAAGGGGGCCCGGGCTTGTGTCCTAATGCTGACTCATTAGGTGCCAGTCAAAAGAGAAAATTCCGGGCCCCAAAATTGCAACACTCCCCCCTGGGCGGTGCACGCCCCCGCGACCCCCCGGGATGGGGGCCGTTGGTTGTATGTTTCGGTGGCGTATGTGGTTCGATGGCTTTTTGGGTGGATGGTTGATGTTGTGTTCTGGGTGTACGTGGTGCGACGCCTGATGTGGTGCGAGGTTTTTGTGGCGCGATGGTTTTTATTTTGGGAAAATAGTTGTATGCTCGATGGTTTATGTAGGGGATGGGTGTATGTGTTACTATGGTTTTCGAGGGGCGAGGCGAATGCCTATCGTGGGGCCCTTCTCTTGGGCTGACGGTCGCTGCAAGTGAATGGCCTACGGTAGGGGGGGTCGGAAAGCGAAAATTCATCTTGATAATTACGGGATTCTCTAGAGGAAGTGCCGCCGGCATTGGAGGGGCAGAATGGAGAGATTTGTGGGCAGACGACAGGGGGGCGCCGCACCAAGGCCGGGCCATACTTTGACTGCCCCAGCCACCCATCGAGACAATCGGCCGGGTGACGCCGGAAAAATGTTTCATAAACTGGTGAAGGGTCCGCGTGGTCTGAATCCTGAGAACCAGCTTACGTATCGCCGTTTTCGAACATCGACAAAAGTCCAGGGTCCGGGATTCTGTGCAAAACTACACACAAAATTATACAACAAAAAACGCTCTGAACAAATTTGCAAAAAAAAAAGGGATGGGCTACCAATAATCAAAGTTATTTATGACGTATCATTTTTTTCGTATCGTAGTCATGTGTCTGTTGTGGTTTTTTTTCTACTTTTTCCCTGCACATATTGTCACAAAAAATAAAAACTGTATAAAGCTTTCCCTTTATTTATTGGAAATTTCGGGAGTTTTGTTTAAATAATAATGAATTAATAAATGGAAAAAAGATATTTTAAATACTCTGTACATCAAAACAGCTCATCAAAATTTAGGTACTTTCAAAATCACAATCTGTGGTCTGTATGTTTTTAAATTTTCCAAAAAAAACACATGGCGAAAAAGTCAGAGTAAAATAAGGTACTAAAAAGAAAAGGGGGCACACTGAAACCTATTTGATGT
>NC_051408.1:44752187-44752524 GCF_015228065.2 Penaeus monodon | reverse complement strand
CACTAAGGAAGGCTGCCCTTATAATCCAGAACCCAAGGGCGAGACGGGTCAGAGCTGGAAGGGGGGCAAGGGCACCTCCCTTCCGGGGGGGACTTGGCGGGGCGGCAGATAGACTTATAGACTTGGTGCCCCGAAGGGGTGAATAATATTATAACAAACCCTTAATGGCCATGAATGATAAGATGGAGATGATATCGTGTTGATGATACAAAAAATAAAAAAGGCCATAAGGGTACAATAGTAAAATAAAAGAAAGAAAACTCTTGATAACCATCATCAGAAAAAATTTTAGAAACATATGCCGTTAAGATGACAAGGCAAGATACTTAATAAACCC
>NC_051408.1:44751970-44752138 GCF_015228065.2 Penaeus monodon | reverse complement strand
AAACAGCATTTTTAAAAAACAGTAGAAAAGCTACAGTATGTAGCGATGTTTGCCAAAAAAATACAAAATGGAAAAATTGTATCAAAGATGTATAACCTTTTTGCTTATCCGCCATTTTAAAAATTAGGTGCTTCGCGTTTCATGAAAATTCGAATATATTCCGTTTTA
>NC_051408.1:44750761-44750948 GCF_015228065.2 Penaeus monodon | reverse complement strand
ACCCTAAAAGATATGTATTTGTACTGCGGTATAAATAAACACAGTTGTAACATCAAATGCTATCTTTTAAACAAAAAATTTTTTGAATTTTAAATAAAACCCCACACAAATCAGTAAATGTAAAAATTACACATCGGTGTTTTAAAAAGGGTTTTAAATTTTAAAATCATACAACACGTGTGTGTGT
>NC_051408.1:44750457-44750560 GCF_015228065.2 Penaeus monodon | reverse complement strand
ACATTTGTATGAGAAAAAATATGCCATGATTGCTTCATGACCATGTCACCTAAAGGTGTTCCCTAACAAACGGTAACGGAAATCACCAAAATCGCAATTCATT
>NC_051408.1:44750132-44750379 GCF_015228065.2 Penaeus monodon | reverse complement strand
TCCCCGTTTCCCACGCCCCGCGAAAACTGAAAAATGGAAATTTAATAATGCAACTTTTGATTTGCTTCCGTGTTTGCAAAGGTTTTTAATATGCATTACGACACAAGATAGCCCGCAATATTTAGAAGGGAAACCCTGATGAAAAACAAAAATATTTAGAATATACCTATCAGGAAAAAAATAATTACGGTGAAAGGTTCTTGGGCCTCAACCCTCCTCACAAACTAAAACTGTTTCCACACGACAA
>NC_051408.1:44744526-44747216 GCF_015228065.2 Penaeus monodon | reverse complement strand
CAATTGGGGAGCCTTCTGAACTTGAAAAAAGGGGTTTTTCCTGTCATGATTCCATTTGGATGAGGGTTTTCCCTTTGGTCCTGAAGGAAGACCGTAGTGCCAGCAATTAGCTGAGATGGCCCAAAGGTTTTGGGAAAAAATCGCCATGGTATAAAGCATGGTCTATCCTCCGACCATCATTCTCATGGTCCTCGGCGACATGACCCCTATATGATACAAAACCCAGACAGGGGGCTCCTGTTGCTGCTGTTGGAAGAAAACCCGCATACCCTAGAGTATACCAGTACCAAATACTTGGTGTGAATATCGCCAGAGTTGGGGCATAGTACGGGCAGTGCATTGCCCTAGGTAATGCCAAAAGGGCGTCCTTCCCGGGCACAGTGTGTCACCGGTGCCAACGGGAGGGGCACAAAGGCTAGGAACTGTCCTTTCCTCCAGGGCAAGGTAGCAGTGTCCCAGCTCCTCTGGCATTAGGAACAAAAGGACAATAGAACGAGCGTGGCCACACAAAAAACCCTCTAGTTTAGGGAAGTAGCAGTGAGGCCCAGGGGAGGCCAGGGACGGGTTTCACCCTCATTCTTTTATAGACACAGGGAGTGAGGCAACACTAATCAAGCCCTCAATTCTTGACGAACGACCCAGACAGTAAAAATTATGCTACCAGTAATGTAACAGGCAATACAGGAAGTGACAGGATCCCTACATTGTCCCCAAAACAGAGTTTTTCTCCCTTTTTATTGGACAACTGGACTTTCCCAAATGGTGCCCTGTTGAAGATTTGCCTTTTCCGGGGGTTTGTTCTCGAGGTAGACTTACTCAGGAGGGTAGGTTTATGCTATCTTCAGAAGCGATCTTCCTCACGGCATGCTTACCTGGGGATCCAACGGTATTCGGTTGTGAATACAGATACGACATCCCTTCACGTATCATTAGTCAGCACTCGTTATGTTCCCAATTTACACGAAGAAGCCCCTGTGCATCTGCTAGAGAAAAACTGAAATTCGCCTCGTACAGGAGCTTTTTGGAAGACGTTGTAGTTCAAGCGGGTTTCCAGCAGATGAAAGACTTTATGATAAGTCCATCCATCCATCACCAACAAGTTGATATCCCTTACCTTGTTGCCAAGGCAAGATATCGTAAATGCAGGGATTTGGGCTTTTAATGCGGCCCTAGTACTGTAACTCTAGGGGCCCTGGGACAGGGTTGGGAACAGTATCAAGGTTGACAATTATACTCAAATCGGGTAATTTGGAGGAGGCTGCTGCTGTGGGAGACATAACCCTTATTACACCAGGTCCCCTAAATGAGAGCAAAGTGAAGTAGGTGATGGGATGAGCAGACCCCCCCCCCCATCAGTTCAGGGTGTGAGGGCATCTCTGGAAAGGGGGAATTGAGAGTCCCTATGGTTGCTGCTGCTGAGGGTAATGGAATCTCATCAGACCAGGACCATGGGTAGACAGTAAAAGACATCCAGAAGGATATTAGTAATGGTAAGCAGGACCTGTATGGTGATGGGATGATGGACCCCCCATCAATATTGGGCATGAGGCATCTCTCAAAAGGGTACAGTGAGAGCCCCTATGGTTGCTGCTGCTGAGGGTAAATGGAACCCCGCAGACCAGGACCATGGGGAGACAGAGTAGCTAACCCGAGAGATCCTGGTGAGAGTAAGCTAGGCTTTGCTGAAAATAGGTGATGGGGTAAGCAGACCACCCATAAACCAACACGTACAATTGACATGAGAACCCAGTGTGTTGTTGAAACTTGGTGGATATGCACCCAGCCAGAATGACTATGAGGATGAGGGAAACAGAAGATGGGATGATATGGGATGAAGGGCTAATGATAGCGGCAATTTGTATGATGACACTGATGTTGAAGGAGCAGTATTGCCTCTTCAGTGGCATTAGCAACCTACTCATGTTGCAAAAACTATAACAGAAGAAGAAAAATTGCCTACCAGACTTATCTCACCTAGGTGAAGCAGATCAGTGCAAAGGGCTTGGAAAAAGAGCTCACCTTACTTAATGACCCAGAACCTGAAGATCTTGCGAACCTGAGTGAGTGGTGTTCCTGGTATTCCAGCAGAATCTTCGAGTAATCTACCTAATGAAGTTATAAACGAGTGGATAGTGGGGTGGCTGACGGTCTAGTGAGTAGTAGGTGAGAAGTCGGTTATCGTGTCTCAAATGGAGGGATCGGGCCATAGCCACGGGAGTTCTGTGAGATAAGAGCGCCGGACTTCCGGGATGACTGTGAGATTCGGGTCTACGGAATCGAGTGGAGGGGTGATGTCTAGGCCTGTTGCCTTTCTCCCTCTGTCCCACCTTTTTTCATCAGACACGCCACAGGTGTGAGCCGAGTGGACCAGGATCCTCCAGTGAATAAAGTGATGCCAGCGTTTTAAATGAAATTGGGATTATGATTGTAATGTTCAATAATGTATATTGACCAATTTGCAGCTAATCCCGTGAAGGAAGGATCAGATATTTTATGTGTCATCGATCATTTCAATGTTAACCTTTCATTATGTGATCAGTTTTGGCAGCCCAGCTTATCTTCACTCTTTTTTTTGTAAAAGGCAAGTGGATGAAACTCAGGTCTTCCTTCTTCTCTTTCAGGCTAATGTCTCCATGGGCAACTGGGGACCAGGGAGGGGAGGATTGTGAGGCCCCAGGCTCCCTTACCCG
>NC_051408.1:44743325-44743499 GCF_015228065.2 Penaeus monodon | reverse complement strand
TTGCTGTGAAATGCTTCTGCCATAAATTTTTTTTTTTAGTTCGTTTTAACTTTTCAGTTTTATTATTTGTGATTTCATAATTATGTTTATTTTTTACTATTTGTAGTGTGTTTCATATTATTTGGGATACTTTGTATTTTGCGTTTCCCCGCTATGAAGGCGGGAGGAAACGCG
>NC_051408.1:44741301-44741371 GCF_015228065.2 Penaeus monodon | reverse complement strand
ATTACTTATTTCTTAGAAAACGGTTCATGAATTCTAGGAAGCATAAGTTCTTGAAAATAGGTTAAGACTC
>NC_051408.1:44740817-44740888 GCF_015228065.2 Penaeus monodon | reverse complement strand
CTCAAAGGATCATAAAAGGGGGTGAACAAAACTTAAAAAAAATCCTAAAATTTACACTAAAACCCCGGACA
>NC_051408.1:44739488-44739736 GCF_015228065.2 Penaeus monodon | reverse complement strand
TTCTTAGATCCTGTGAGAGAGGGCTTGCAGGCCCAAGGATACCGTTCACCGTAATTATTTGTTTCCTGATAGGCTATATTCTAAATATCTTTGTTTTTCCATCATGGTTCCTTCTCAATATTGCGTGGCTATCGGTTGTGTCGTACATGTCATTTTGAAACCATTGCAAACACGGAAGCAAATCTATAAAGTTGCATTATTTCAATTTCCACTTTCAGTTATCAGCGGGGCTGTAGGGAAGCGAGGAG
>NC_051408.1:44738867-44739055 GCF_015228065.2 Penaeus monodon | reverse complement strand
AAACACATTTTAAAACACAGATGTGTAATATTACATTTTACATAGAATTGGTGTGTGTGTATTATGACCATATCATAAAATTTTTGTTTAAAAGATATGCATTGATGTTACGGGACTGTGCATACTTATACACGCAGTACAAATACATATCTTTGTAGGTGTGAAAAAAACAAAGGATGTACTTCATA
>NC_051408.1:44737669-44737835 GCF_015228065.2 Penaeus monodon | reverse complement strand
AAAACGGAATATATTCGAATTCATGAAACGCGAAGCACCTATATTTATAATGGCGGTATAAGCAGAAAGGTTATACTTCTTTGATACAATTATTTCGAGTTGTATATTTTGCGCGATAACATCTGCATATCTGTACTGTAGCATTTCTACTGATTTTTTTAAATGC
>NC_051408.1:44737482-44737612 GCF_015228065.2 Penaeus monodon | reverse complement strand
TTATTAAGTATCTTGCCTTTGTCATCCTTATACGGCATATGTTATTACTATAATTCTGATGATGGTTATCAAGAGCTTTCTCTTTCTTTTCATTTATACTATTGTTAGCCTTATGGCCTTATTATTATTG
>NC_051408.1:44737258-44737441 GCF_015228065.2 Penaeus monodon | reverse complement strand
GGCCATTAACGGTGTCATGTTATAATAGTTATAATATCCTTCATGGGCACACAAGTCTATAAGTCTATACTGCCTGCCCCGCCAAGGTCCCTCCCGGAAGGGAGGTGCCCTTGACCCCGCCCTTCCAGCTCTGAGCCGTCTCGTCTTGGTTTCTGGATTATAAGGGCAGCCTTCCTTAGTGTG
>NC_051408.1:44735640-44736693 GCF_015228065.2 Penaeus monodon | reverse complement strand
TCAAATAGGTATTACAGTGTGCCCCTCGGTTCTCTTTAGTTACCTTAGTTCTTACTCTGACTGTTCGCCATGTGTTTCTTTGTAGAAATAAAACATAGCAGACCACAGATAGTGTGACTTCTGCAAAGTACCTGAATTTGATTGAGACTGATTTGTATGTACAGATGTAGTTACATATCTTTATTCCATTATTTAATTCATCTATCTATATTAACGAAACTGCCGAAATATTCCAATAAATAAATGGAATGCTTTATACAGTCTTATATTTTTGTGACAATATGTGCATGGAACAGTAGAAATAAACCACAACAGACACATGACTACGATACAGAAAAAACATGATACTGTCATCAATAATCGTTGATTACTTGGTAGTCCATGCCATGTTTTTTGCAAAATGTGTATCAGAGCGTGTATTTGTCTGTAGTAGATATTTGTGTGTATGTTTTGCACAGGATATGCCGGAGCCTGGCACATTCTGATGCAGATAGTTCGAAAACAGGCGATACGTAACGCTGGATTCTCACGTGATTCAGACCACAGCGCGACCGCTTCACCAGTTTATGAAACACTTTCCTGGCGTCACCACGGCCGATTGTCTCGATGGTGTGGCTAGGCAGTCAAAGTATGGCTCCGGCCTTGGTGCGGCGCCGCCCTGTGTCTGTCACAAATCTCTCTATTCTGCCCCTCGCAATGCCGGCGCGCACTTCCTCTAGACGAATGCCGTAATTATCCAGAGATGAAACTTTCGCTTTCCGACCGCTACCGTAGGCCATTCTACTTGCAGCGACCGTCAGCCGCAAGTAGAACGGCCCACGATAGGCATTCAGCCATCGCACCTCGTACAACCATATAACACATACAGCCATCGCACTACATACAACCATCGCACGACATACAACTATCTTACCAAATACAAACCATCGCGCCACATACAACCATCGCACCACATACAGGCGTCGCACCACGTACAGCCAGAACACAACATACAACCATCGCACCATATACAGCCATCGAACCACATACAGCCACCGCACAACATACAACCAA
>NC_051408.1:44734746-44735468 GCF_015228065.2 Penaeus monodon | reverse complement strand
TTGTTTGAGATACACATTGTTCTTACATTACCTCAAATGCGAAGAATGCAGCAGCAGTAAACTTGATTTTAACGCTACCATACAAGCAGGCATAAAAAACATGATCCAGACATATGAAGTCTGCTAACCCTAAAGTTTTTGAGTTGCCAAGCATCAGAGATATCCGAAGTTCTAGGCTTTGCATACAAGGTAATCCTAACTTACTATCAGAGTCGTATATTGCGAATGGAATAAGAAATTTATGCATGAAACTTGAATATGAAAATAATTTTCGAAATCCAATGTGCCGTACAAAGAAGCATTATGCACAGTGGTAGGTTTCGTATTATCGATAATTCTTGATGTCAAAGACAAGAGGTTATATTTTCGAAAAGAATCATAATGCGGCAAGTATTATTTGCAACAATTGATCTCGAGGTCTCATCAAAAAAATGTCATCATAACACAGTATAAAATAAATCTCAAATGTAAACACCTGGGCAATTATACTAAATGTATTACAGACTTAATATCGCAGGACGTTATGATAACAAAGGGAAAAAAGAACCAAACCAAAACCCTTTTCTGCGAATACCTTACAATTTCTTCTTTCTCTTGCTTTAGGATCTTCAAAGCTCTGTCGCAGACAAAGTAAAATAAAGAGAGTTAAATAAAGGCATTTTTGAAATGGTGAGTTATATATGATAGCAGTGAGATTGGTTCTGCGACATCACACGCATATC
>NC_051408.1:44734439-44734651 GCF_015228065.2 Penaeus monodon | reverse complement strand
TTTGTACTATCACAGCTGAATATATCTGAATGCAAATATACTGATTTAGTTACAATATTTATCCATTTACATGCATATTTATTCATCACCTATTATTCTACTATCAGTCATATCGATTACTGTGTAGACGCACGTTGTGTACTTGTGCGTCTCCTTATGATTATTTATGAAAGCCCCTCCATGTGAACCGCAAGGCGCCCTTCACTATGCTC
>NC_051408.1:44732397-44732740 GCF_015228065.2 Penaeus monodon | reverse complement strand
AGTAATGATAACGATAACAGCATTTGGAAGAAAATATAACATCAACAATGGAATGGCAATACTGAAAATGATACTATGATTGTGACTCTAATTAAACCAATAGTATATTATTTGTATAGAAATTTAATTGTTATTGTGAATACTATTACTGATGTTACTATCTTTCTATCCTAATAAGGACATTAGGGTAGCAATATATGGACTACGAATTTACTTAAGATTTATACATGAAAATTTGATTAAAAACAAAGCAACGTGTCCCTTTAGACTTTGCAACATTTTTCACAAATGCTGGCGCATATATCCATAAGGATACAGACGAAATGCGGGCAGGAGAAACCTG
>NC_051408.1:44731473-44731675 GCF_015228065.2 Penaeus monodon | reverse complement strand
AGAGAGGGCTGGCTGGCCCAAGGATAACTTTCACTGTAGTTATTTGTTTCTTGCTATTATTCCAAAATCATACTTCCCTCAGTATATTTACGTGGTATCAAGGGAGTCATAAATGTAATGTTTAAACAAAGTGCAAAACGGAAGCAGGGCCCATAGTGTAAGATTTGATCAACTGTCTTTCATTTTTTCAGTGGGGGAAAAC
>NC_051408.1:44730085-44730165 GCF_015228065.2 Penaeus monodon | reverse complement strand
GAAATGGAACTTGACATGAATTCAGTAATATTCAATCATCTTTAGTGCCCTAGGCCTTGCCGACCTTGGAGAGACGTGAA
>NC_051408.1:44729709-44729954 GCF_015228065.2 Penaeus monodon | reverse complement strand
ATATCACTGCCCCAATATAAACGGAAATATATTCGAATTCAAAAACCCCCAAAAACACCTAATATTTACAAAAAATTAGATTTTTTATTGAAAGAAATTTTTAAAAGGGGGTTTTCTAACAGGAAAATACATATAATTTTTTTTCATTAGGATATTGGTCTGACTTCCAAAAACAGAGAAAATAAATATTTCCCTTACATATTATATACATGTGTGTCGTGTGTAGTAAAATTTTTATACAAAAT
>NC_051408.1:44726010-44726139 GCF_015228065.2 Penaeus monodon | reverse complement strand
TATTTTTGATATATGAACTACACACGCACAGATGGTTTTACGTGTTTGTGAAACAACATAATCATATAGATACAAAACCCATTTAACTATACATTTTACATTTAAAACCCAGGCGTTCATATGTATGGT
>NC_051408.1:44725788-44725899 GCF_015228065.2 Penaeus monodon | reverse complement strand
GTATGTATGTGTGAAATTTTAATGATATTATGTATATTTTTTATGTATATTACACATAACCTATATATGGGGGGGTGTTTAAAATAGTGATCATCTATATATCGATATTAA
>NC_051408.1:44725008-44725378 GCF_015228065.2 Penaeus monodon | reverse complement strand
GGTGGGGGTGTGCCTAAAATTAATAAAAATTTAACGGCATATAATGTTTATGATTATAAAAAAAAGTTTAGACATAGTTATTTTCTATACATACTTGTAAAAAAGTCCAATCACCCTAGCCTTTCATATTATAATAGTGCTCTAAATTCTTGCGATCAAACTTGGAAAAGAGTTTTTGAAAATTTTAAAAAAGTTTACAAAGATTGCAAATGAAGTTATTTCCCCTAAAAAATAGAATCCAAAAAAAAACAAAAATCGCCTACAAAGTTAAAGTTAAGGAATTATCAATCCCCTCGAAATTCTAATTCTTCGAGGGCTTTTTCCCTTTTCAGTACTATGCCTGAATCCCCGGAGAAAATTTAGAAGACTT
>NC_051408.1:44724426-44724987 GCF_015228065.2 Penaeus monodon | reverse complement strand
TTAGGCTTGGAAAAGAGATAGGGGCCCCTTTGACCGATAAAGTGTTGTTAATACTAAACATACCTTTGTCTATCAAAATTTTCATACTAGCTAAAGGTCTGAAATATGTACTCCCCCAAAAAGTTCTTTGCACTTTTTTTCGTCTTTTTAAAGTCCTAAAATTTTTAAGAAAAAAAAATGCCAAAATCTTTTCACCTGCAAAAAAATCCCAAGGAATCTTGATTTTCATCATTTTACTCATGGGGGCAAATAATTTCATAATTTCAACTAACTAAGTATGATTTGACCTCATAAGGGGAAGGGTGGGGTCATCCCAAATAAGAATGAGTACATGATAAGAGGGAAAGTCCCCTTAAAAGATAAATAAAAAATTCATTAAGATAAAGAGCTGAATCTCTCTCATTATAAAAAGAAGACAACATATTAACAGTTACGATAACTCAAAGATAGCCCGTCAATGATAAAAGATAAATTCAGTATATTTACTTTGGTCTAAAAAGGGGGTCTGTATTGGGTTCTAAGAGTTATAAAGTAGGTTTTCCTCAGACCAAAAAGTTTCAG
>NC_051408.1:44723987-44724081 GCF_015228065.2 Penaeus monodon | reverse complement strand
GGTCCAAAATACCCATTTAGACCAAGATTTTTTGTTTAAATCCAGTACACTTAGACAAAAAAAATTTGCAGAATATGAACAGCAGCATAAAAAA
>NC_051408.1:44722944-44723118 GCF_015228065.2 Penaeus monodon | reverse complement strand
ATATGACAATTCCGTTGCGTCATTTCTGTAAAGATAGTGTATAATTATAATATTTTATATATATAAAATATATATATATAAATTTTAAAGTATAGTTATGTATATGTATAGTAATTTTATGTGTGTGGTGGGGTTTTGTGGGTTCTGTGTATGATATATAGTCATATATTTTGC
>NC_051408.1:44722587-44722755 GCF_015228065.2 Penaeus monodon | reverse complement strand
TAAAAAATTTTATATAATATATTATATATTAATTTTATAAAATTCTTTGGTGTATGCATGTATGTTTATACATGATATACAAGCATGTTTCATACAAAAAAATCAGCGCACATATTATTATACTTTTCATTTCATATAATGAATATTGTTTTGGTAAAATGCATAATA
>NC_051408.1:44721295-44721390 GCF_015228065.2 Penaeus monodon | reverse complement strand
ATGGTTATTTGATCATGTTGATGTATGTTTCACAAAGCACAACCTACAAACACACAAAATTGTGTTTTAAATATTTACGCCAAAAAGACACACGA
>NC_051408.1:44721062-44721240 GCF_015228065.2 Penaeus monodon | reverse complement strand
GAAAATAGTTGTAATTTTCCCAATATTTATTTTCTTCTCTGTTTTTGGAAAGCAGACTATTATCCGAATTTTATATAATAGTTTTGTTAGAAGAAACAAAAATTTCTTTCAAAAAAAACATCAAATTTCTGTAAATATTTGGTGTTGGGTTTTTGAATTCGAAAATTCATTATTTATG
>NC_051408.1:44720824-44720950 GCF_015228065.2 Penaeus monodon | reverse complement strand
ACTGTTTTTTTTACGTACTTCACGTCTCTCCAAAGGGCCCGGGAAGGCCTAGGGCACTAAGGAGATTGAATTTACTGAATTAGTCAAGTTCCATTTCCCAAAGTGTTAGATCAATGTTTTTTTAGA
>NC_051408.1:44720037-44720110 GCF_015228065.2 Penaeus monodon | reverse complement strand
GATAGAAAACCTTGTATGAAAAACATTCATTATATTTTTTCAATTACGAACACAAATAAAAAACACAACATAC
>NC_051408.1:44719681-44719923 GCF_015228065.2 Penaeus monodon | reverse complement strand
GGGACGCGTGCATAGTCGATTTTCAGTATAATCTTAAATTGTAGCTTAAAGCATGTTTATAGAAACAAATACTGATAGACGTCTTTTTAAATTTCTTATGAGTGCGGGATATGGAAGGGTTAAACTACTAGATACATTGTATATACCCCGTGTGAATTTTTGCTGTTCGGTTTTGCGCCACCCAAAAGAAGATAAATTTTAACAACACAAACGCACACAATAAAAAATGTGTGCAAAAAGTG
>NC_051408.1:44718093-44718321 GCF_015228065.2 Penaeus monodon | reverse complement strand
GTATTCCCCACTGAATAAATGAAAGACAAGTTGATCTAATCTTACACTATGGGCCCTGCTTCCGTGTTTGCACTTTGTTTAAACATTACATTTATGACTCCCTTGATAGCCACGTAAATATACTGAGGGAAGTATGATTTTGGAATAATAGCAAGAAACAAATAACTACAGTGAAAGTTATCCTTGGGCCAGCCAGCCCTCTCTCAAGCATCAAGACTGTTTCCACCC
>NC_051408.1:44717475-44717543 GCF_015228065.2 Penaeus monodon | reverse complement strand
AAATTTGTGCGTGAGTAGTAAAACGTGTAGATAAATGAATAACTATTGTAACTGAGGAGTCCTTAGTG
>NC_051408.1:44717107-44717451 GCF_015228065.2 Penaeus monodon | reverse complement strand
CAGGTTCTCCTGCCTGCAGTTCGTCGTATCCTTATGGATATATGCCCCAGCATATTGTGAAAACTGTTGCAAAGTCTAAAGGGACACGTTGCTTTTGTTTTAATCAAATTTTCATGTATAAAATCTTAAGTAAATTCGTAGTCATATATTGCTACCCTAATATCCTTATTAGGAAAAGAAAGATAGTAAACATCATAAAAAGTATTCACAATAACAATTAAATTTCTATACAAATAATATACTATTGGTTTAATTAGAGTCACAATCATAGTATCATTTTCAGTATTGCCATTCCATTGTTGATGTTATATTTTCTTCCAAATGCTGTTATCGTTATCATTACT
>NC_051408.1:44714267-44715287 GCF_015228065.2 Penaeus monodon | reverse complement strand
GGCGCCTTGCGTTCACATGGAGGGTGCTTTCAAAAAATAATCATAAGGAGACGCACAAGTACACAACGTGCGTCTACACAGTAATCGATATGACTGATGGTAGAATAATAGGTAGATGAATAAATATGCTTTGTAAATGGATAAATATTGTAACTAAATCAGTATATTTGCATTCAGATATATTCAGCTGTGTATTACAAATGTGCGCGGCACATTGTAAGCCCATGCCTGCGTTTGTGTGACCGTATGGGTAAAAGTGCGTGATTGTGTGTATTGCGCGTGCGTGCGTAGGTGTATGAATATGCGTGTGATGTCGCAGACCAAATTTCTCACTGCTATCATATATAACTCACCATTTCAAAAATGCCTTTATTTAACTCTCTTTATTTTACTTTGTCTGCGACAGAGCTTTGAAGATCCTAAAGCAAGAGAAAGAAGAAATTGTAAGGATTTTTCGCAGAAAAGGGTTTTTTTTTGGTTCTTTTCCCTTTGTTATCATAACGTCCTGCGATATTAAGTCTGTAATAATTTAGTATAATGCCCAGGTGTTTACTTTGAGATTTATTTTATACTGTTTTTATGATGACATTTTTGATGAGACCTCGAGATCAATTTTTGCAAATAATACTTGCCGCATTATGATTCTTTTTCGAAAATAAACCTCTTGTCTTTGACATCAAGAAATTATCGTAATACGAAACCTACACTGTGCATAATGCTTCTTTGTAACGGCACTTGGATTTCGAAAATTATTTTCATATTCAAATTTCATGCCATAAATTTCTTATTCCATTCGCAATATACGACTCTGATAGTAAGTTAGGATTACCTTGTATGCAAAGCCTAAACTTCGGGATATCTCTGAGCTTGGCAACTCAAAAACTTTAGGGTTAGCAGACTTCATATGCCCTGGATCATGTTTTTTATCCCTGCTTGTATGGTAGCGTTAAAATCAAGTTTACTGCTGCTGCATCTTTCGCTTTTTGAGGTAATGTAAGAACAATGTGTAATCTCAAACAA
>NC_051408.1:44713035-44714096 GCF_015228065.2 Penaeus monodon | reverse complement strand
TTGGTTGTATGTTGTGCGGTGGCTGTATGTGGTTCGATGGCTGTATATGGTGCGATGGTTGTATGTTGTGTTCTGGCTGTACGTGGTGCAAACGCCTTTTATGTGGTGCGATGGTTGTATGTGGCGCGATGGTTGTATTTGGTAAGATAGTTGTATGTCGTGCGATGGTTGTATGTATTTGCGATGGCTGTATGTGTTACTATGGTTGTACGAGGTGCGATGGCTGAATGCCTACGTGGCCGTTCTACTTGCGGCTGACGGTCGCTGCAAGTAGAATGGCCTACGGTAGGGGGGTCGGAAAGCAAAAGTTTCATCTCTGGAAAATTTACGGCATTCGTCTAGAGGAAGTGCGCCCCGGGCATTGCGAGGGGCAGAATGAGAGAGATTTGTGACAGACGACAAGGGCGGCGCCGCACCAAGGCCGGAGCCATACTTTGACTGCCTAGCCACACCATCGAGACAATGGGCCGTGGTGACGCCAGGAAAGTGTTTTCATAAACTGTGAAGCGGTCGCGCTGTGGTCTGAATCACGTGAGAATCCAGCGTTACGTTTTCGCCTGTTTTCGAATATCTGCATCAGAATGTGCCAGGCTCCGGGATATCCTGTGCAAAACATACCAAAAAATATCCTTTCTACAGACAAATACACGCTCTGATACACATTTGCAAAAAACATGGCATGGACTAACAAGTAATCAACGATTATTTATGACAGTATCATGTTTTTTCGTATCGTAGTCATTGTCTTTTGTGGTTTATTTCTACTGTTCCATGCACATATTGTCACAAAAATATAAAGACTGTATAAAGCATTCCATTTATTTATTGGAATATTTCGGCAGTTTCGTTAATATAGATAGATGAATTAAATAAATGGAAAAAAGATATGTAACTACATCTGTACATACAAATCAGTCTCAATCAAATCAGGTACTTTGCAGAAGTCACACTATCTGGGTCTGCTATGTTTATATTCTACAAAGAAACACATGGCGAACAGTCAGAGTAAGAACTAAGGTAACTAAAGAAAAACCGAGGGGCACACTGTAATACCTATTTGA
>NC_051408.1:44712232-44712484 GCF_015228065.2 Penaeus monodon | reverse complement strand
CACACTAAGGAAGGCTGCCCTTATAATCCAGAAACCAAGACGAGACGGCTCAGAGCTGGAAGGGCGGGGTCAAGGGCACCTCCCTTCCGGAGGGACCTTGGCGGGGCAGGCAGTATAGACTTATAGACTTGTGTGCCCGAAGGATGATTATAACTATTATAACATGACACCGTTAATGGCCTGAATGATAATGATGGAGATGATATCAGTGTTGATGAGACAATAATAAAAAGGCCATAAGGCTAACAATAG
>NC_051408.1:44711905-44712083 GCF_015228065.2 Penaeus monodon | reverse complement strand
AAAACCCAACAGCATTTAAAAAATCATTTAGAAATGCTACAGTACTGATATGCAGATGTTATCCGCGCAAAATATACAATGGAAATAATTGTATCAAAGATGTATAACCTTTCTGCTTATACCCCCATTATAAATATTAGGTGCTTCGCGTTTCATGAATTCGAATATATTCCGTTTT
>NC_051408.1:44711668-44711765 GCF_015228065.2 Penaeus monodon | reverse complement strand
ACTGCTTTCTTCACGCACTTCACGTCTCTCCAAGGCCGGCAAGGCCTAGAGCACTAAGGATGATTGAATATTACTGAATTCATGTCAAGTTCCATTT
>NC_051408.1:44710638-44710869 GCF_015228065.2 Penaeus monodon | reverse complement strand
TTAAAAAAACTTATATGAAGTACATCCTTTGTATTTTCACACTACAAAATATGTATTTGTACGTGGTGTATAAGTATGCACAGTCGTAACACAAATGCTATCTATTAAACAAAAATTTTATGATTGGTCAAAATAACACACACAAATCTATGTAAATGTAATATTAACTCTGTTTTTTAAAATGTGGTATAATATATCAACAAACGTGTGTGTGTTGTAATAATATTCTTG
>NC_051408.1:44710375-44710466 GCF_015228065.2 Penaeus monodon | reverse complement strand
GCGTGTTTTTTACATTTTGATGAGAATAATATGCCCGATTACTTCATGAACCATGCATCCTGAAAGGATGATTCCCTGAAAACGGTAACGT
>NC_051408.1:44709901-44710266 GCF_015228065.2 Penaeus monodon | reverse complement strand
CTCCTCGTTTCCCTACACCCCGCGAAAACAAAAGGGGGAAATTGAAAAATGAAATTTTAAGTTTTGCTCCGTTTTTGCAAGGGTTTCAATTGAAGTACGCACAACCCGAAGCCACGCAAATATTGGAAGGAACCCGATGGAAAAACAAAAATATTTAGAAATAGCCCATCAGGGAAAAAATAATTACGGGGAAAGGTATCCTTGGCCTGCAAAGCCCCCCTTTTCCAAGGATCAAAAACTGTTCCAACGACAAAAAAAAGCATAAATGTATATTGTTATAATACACATATTATTTTAAATAATTGCTTTTTTAAGTATGATGTATTTGTATTTGTGAAATTTAACTCCACATATGAATTATAATA
>NC_051408.1:44705606-44705676 GCF_015228065.2 Penaeus monodon | reverse complement strand
CGAGACTCCAAGGGGTGGACCAGGGGTCCCTGTGCTAGGGCCAGACAGGAAAGGAACCCCGTGAGGTGCA
>NC_051408.1:44704503-44704679 GCF_015228065.2 Penaeus monodon | reverse complement strand
GGCAAATATTTATTTTCTCTGTTTTTGGAAGTCAGACCAATATCCTAATCGAATAAAAGATTATATAGTATTTGTCCTGTTAGAAGAAACAATTTAAAATTACTTTCAATAAAACATCATAATTTCTGTAAATATTAGGTGTTTCGGGTTTTATGAATTCGAATATATTCCGTTTT
>NC_051408.1:44704268-44704348 GCF_015228065.2 Penaeus monodon | reverse complement strand
TTCACGTCTCTCCAAGGTCGGCAAGGCCTAGGGCACTAAAGATGATTGAATATTACTGAATTCATGTCAAGTTCCATTCA
>NC_051408.1:44702752-44702956 GCF_015228065.2 Penaeus monodon | reverse complement strand
GTATTCCCCACTGAATAAATGAAAGACAAGTTGATCTAATCTTACACTATGGGCCCTGCTTCCGTGTTTGCACTTTGTTTAAACATTACATTTATGACTCCCTTGATAGCCACGTAAATATACTGAGGGAAGTATGATTTTGGAATAATAGCAAGAAACAAATAACTACAGTGAAAGTTATCCTTGGGCCAGCCAGCCCTCTCT
>NC_051408.1:44701807-44702153 GCF_015228065.2 Penaeus monodon | reverse complement strand
CAGGTTCTCCTGCCTGCAGTTCGTCTGTATCCTTATGGATATATGCGCCAGCATATTGTGAAAACTGTTGCAAAGTCTAAAGGGACACGTTGCTTTTGTTTTTAATCAAATTTTCATGTATAAAATCTTAAGTAAATTCGTAGTCATATATTGCTACCCTAATAGTCCTTATTAGGATAGAAAGATAGTAACATCAGTAATAAGTATTCACAATAACAATTAAATTTCTATACAAATAATATACTATTGGTTTAATTAGAGTCACAATCATAGTATCATTTTCAGTATTGCCATTCCATTGTTGATGTTATATTTTCTTCCAAATGCTGTTATCGTTATCATTACT
>NC_051408.1:44699771-44699974 GCF_015228065.2 Penaeus monodon | reverse complement strand
GGCGCCTTGCGGTTCACATGGAGGGGCTTTCATAAATAATCATAAGGAGACGCACAAGTACACAACGTGCGTCTACACAGTAATCGATATGACTGATAGGTAGAATAATAGGTAGATGAATAAATATGCATGTAAATGGATAAATATTGTAACTAAATCAGTATATTTGCATTCAGATATATTCAGCTGTGATAGTACAAATG
>NC_051408.1:44698948-44699663 GCF_015228065.2 Penaeus monodon | reverse complement strand
ATGTCGCAGAACCAATCTCACTGCTATCATATATAACTCACCATTTCAAAAATGCCTTTATTTAACTCTCTTTATTTTACTTTGTCTGCGACAGAGCTTTGAAGATCCTAAAGCAAGAGAAAGAAGAAATTGTAAGGATATTCGCAGAAAAGGGTTTTGTTTTGGTTCTTTTCCCTTTGTTATCATAACGTCCTGCGATATTAAGTCTGTAATACATTTAGTATAATTGCCCAGGTGTTTACATTTGAGATTTATTTTATACTGTGTTATGATGACATTTTTTGATGAGACCTCGAGATCAATTGTTGCAAATAATACTTGCCGCATTATGATTCTTTTCGAAAATATAACCTCTTGTCTTTGACATCAAGAAATTATCGATAATACGAAACCTACCACTGTGCATAATGCTTCTTTGTAACGGCACATTGGATTTCGAAAATTATTTTCATATTCAAGTTTCATGCCATAAATTTCTTATTCCATTCGCAATATACGACTCTGATAGTAAGTTAGGATTACCTTGTATGCAAAGCCTAGAACTTCGGGATATCTCTGATGCTTGGCAACTCAAAAACTTTAGGGTTAGCAGACTTCATATGTCTGGATCATGTTTTTTATGCCTGCTTGTATGGTAGCGTTAAAATCAAAGTTTACTGCTGCTGCATTCTTCGCATTTTGAGGTAATGTAAGAACAATGTGTAATCTCAAACAA
>NC_051408.1:44697716-44698775 GCF_015228065.2 Penaeus monodon | reverse complement strand
TTGGTTGTATGTTGTGCGGTGGCTGTATGTGGTTCGATGGCTGTATATGGTGCGATGGTTGTATGTTGTGTTCTGGCTGTACGTGGTGCGACGCCTGTATGTGGTGCGATGGTTGTATGTGGCGCGATGGTTGTATTTGGTAAGATAGTTGTATGTCGTGCGATGGTTGTATGTAGTGCGATGGCTGTATGTGTTACTATGGTTGTACGAGGTGCGATGGCTGAATGCCTATCGTGGGCCGTTCTACTTGCGGCTGACGGTCGCTGCAAGTAGAATGGCCTACGGTAGGCGGGTCGGAAAGCGAAAGTTTCATCTCTGGATAATTACGGCATTCGTCTAGAGGAAGTGCGCGCCGGCATTGCGAGGGGCAGAATGAGAGAGATTTGTGACAGACGACAAGGGCGGCGCCGCACCAAGGCCGGAGCCATACTTTGACTGCCTAGCCACACCATCGAGACAATCGGCCGTGGTGACGCCAGGAAAGTGTTTCATAAACTGGTGAAGCGGTCGCGCTGTGGTCTGAATCACGTGAGAATCCAGCGTTACGTATCGCCTGTTTTCGAACTATCTGCATCAGAATGTGCCAGGCTCCGGCATATCCTGTGCAAAACATACACACAAATATCTACTACAGACAAATACACGCTCTGATACACATTTGCAAAAAACATGGCATGGACTACCAAGTAATCAACGATTATTGATGACAGTATCATGTTTTTTCTGTATCGTAGTCATGTGTCTGTTGTGGTTTATTTCTACTGTTCCATGCACATATTGTCACAAAAATATAAAGACTGTATAAAGCATTCCATTTATTTATTGGAATATTTCGGCAGTTTCGTTAATATAGATAGATGAATTAAATAAATGGAATAAAGATATGTAACTACATCTGTACATACAAATCAGTCTCAATCAAATTCAGGTACTTTGCAGAAGTCACACTATCTGTGGTCTGCTATGTTTATATTCTACAAAGAAACACATGGCGAACAGTCAGAGTAAGAACTAAGGTAACTAAAGAGAACCGAGGGGCACACTGTAATACCTATTTGA
>NC_051408.1:44697005-44697152 GCF_015228065.2 Penaeus monodon | reverse complement strand
CACACTAAGGAAGGCTGCCCTTATAATCCAGAAACCAAGACGAGACGGCTCAGAGCTGGAAGGGCGGGGTCAAGGGGCACCTCCCTTCCGGGAGGGACCTTGGCGGGGCAGGCAGTATAGACTTATAGACTTGTGTGCCCATGAAGG
>NC_051408.1:44696793-44696895 GCF_015228065.2 Penaeus monodon | reverse complement strand
AGTATAAATAGAAAAGAAAGAGAAAAGCTCTTGATAACCATCATCAGAATTATAGTAATAACATATGCCGTATAAGGATGACAAAGGCAAGATACTTAATAA
>NC_051408.1:44696569-44696738 GCF_015228065.2 Penaeus monodon | reverse complement strand
ACAGCATTTAAAAAATCAGTAGAAATGCTACAGTACTGATATGCAGATGTTATCGCGCAAAATATACAACTGGAAATAATTGTATCAAAGATGTATAACCTTTCTGCTTATACCGCCATTATAAATATTAGGTGCTTCGCGTTTCATGAATTCGAATATATTCCGTTTT
>NC_051408.1:44696332-44696430 GCF_015228065.2 Penaeus monodon | reverse complement strand
ACTGCTTTCTTCACGCACTTCACGTCTCTCCAAGGCCGGCAAGGCCTAGAGCACTAAGGATGATTGAATATTACTGAATTCATGTCAAGTTCCATTTC
>NC_051408.1:44694651-44694901 GCF_015228065.2 Penaeus monodon | reverse complement strand
CTCCTCGTTTCCCTACAGCCCCGCTGAATAACTGAAAGTGGAAATTGAAATAATGCAACTTTATAGATTTGCTTCCGTGTTTGCAATGGTTTCAATATGACATGTACGACACAACCGATAGCCACGCAAATATTGAGAAGGAACCATGATGGAAAACAAAGATATTTAGAATATAGCCTATCAGGAAACAAATAATTACGGTGAAAGGTATCCTTGGGCCTGCAAGCCCTCTCTCACAGGATCTAAGAAC
>NC_051408.1:44690532-44692261 GCF_015228065.2 Penaeus monodon | reverse complement strand
ACACACTGACATACAATGATGCAATATCCCCAAAGGTTCTCTTTCCCGCAGGAACACTGAGTTGCTGGTGTGGTACGGAGATGACTACGGCAGCTGGTTAACCTTTCCCCAGCTCCTGTCGGTTGATGGAAATGGTGAGTCGTGGAGGTATTGAATGGAGTTGGAAGCGTTTCTTCTTGTCTTTTCACAGAATCATATACGTTTAAAGTTTGATTCAGTTTATATTCGAAGGTAAATATACGCTTATTCTTTTAATTAATAAGCGTTCGATGATGGCTGCTAATTTTGAGAAATAGACTTGTTAAAAGCAGGCACAATTCTAAATGTATGGTGATGTAGTTTAGAATTAATATCGAATTTTCTCTCTTAATTTTTTTGATTCTCATCTTGGTAAACAATATGTCTACAACAAATTGAAATAAATTCGAGAATGATATTTCAATCATTACTGGTATACAGTATTCCCGGTACACATAAATACTACAGTCAAAGCATACTCATTTACTATTTCAACAACTTTTATTTCATACCCACTCCAAGACCGTCTGGGGGCAACTCGAGGAACCAGGCAGAGAGGACACTCCCCCGGAAAAAGAACTCACTCACAAACCTGCGCGAGAGACCGGGAGCTGCGACGCCAAGACGAGACACGAGCAGGCGCCATGGAGACGACGGAAAGACCCACGAAAGGTCCTTCACATAGGAGGCGTGAGACCAGTGCTGAAGATAATCGCCGAAAGATCGTCAGGGTGAGATGTCCTTCGGGATATGCCGCATCGTGGAGCTTAGTCTCGAAAAACAGGGAACAAGAGGCGTGGCGTCGCCCTCCGTGCCGGAGCCTCCACGGAAGGCATTCCTTCGTGCTGGAACTTGCAGCCCAATGCCACGCATGGGTTTCCCGTAGCATTCAGTGCAGAAGCAGCTTGTGACAAATGCCTCGGTGATTCAAGATTCAAGGCATACCCTGGAACTAGAGTAATGTTTTCGATTTCCAGTATCGATAATCGGGAGTTCAGTCCACAGAAACCTGTGAAAGAGGCCTCTCCTGCGAACACATGCAGCGTCCGAGAAGTTTTTCCCCGTCGCAGGGAGGACACATGCATTGTAGGCTCGCCGCTGGCGCGTCCCACCAGAGCTTCATTGGCTACAGCAATCTACAAGAACAAAAGCTGAAAGTGGAGTGGACTGAGGACTTGTATACTAGCAGTAGTGCGAAGTTAAGGCTCCCATCGGAGAGTAAGAGCGCGGGAGAGTCGTTAGACATACAACGGATACTTCCGGAGGAGAAAGTTAGGGAACCTGTACTAGCTCAGTCTCCTGAGGGAAGCCTTTACACTAACTTACCGGAGTATTTTCAGTCTCATATTAAGGCATTACCTTTGCCAGGAAATTATGCCAGAACGCATCAGTATATTTCAGGCCATCATTACAAGGTAAAACATTTATCGGATTATGTTCCCGATATTACTCAGGCATGTGGTCCCCAATCAGATGAGCTGAATATATACGAATGTTCTTATTGCCACAGCCTTTTCGCTCTTAAATACAACCTTAGTTTTCACTTACACAAGTGTCTCGAATCATTTCTTGGTATTCGATTTTGATTTTTTTTTACATAGGTCAGCCGCGTTTTCATTTTGTTTTTTCTTTGAAAAGGACTCGGTTTCAGCAACACCCTTGCTCATGGAGTATTTTTAATGACTTAATTTTGCTATTACTCTGTTTTGAG
>NC_051408.1:44689659-44689994 GCF_015228065.2 Penaeus monodon | reverse complement strand
GAGATTGTTAGGGTATCGGATTTATCAATATTAAATCATGCAAAATTAGTGACAATGATGAAAGTGCACACAGACAAGTTCTATTATTCATGTAATTATTTTGTTAAATGTATGGGAATAACAATGTTTAAAAAGTTAAAGATATTCCGACCACAGGATATTGAAATAGTGTAATATAATAAATAGTATTAAAGTTTATCTTTTTTGTTTGTCTTTGTTTGACATCTTCAAGCTCTGGGAAGGAGCGCGCTGTAGTCTCAGTTACAGGGACGAAGGTGCTGCTGATCCTGCCCCGTTACTTCGGTCAGTTAGTATCTTGTTGGAGGTCCTGGCAG
>NC_051408.1:44681139-44681345 GCF_015228065.2 Penaeus monodon | reverse complement strand
AATGTGTGCATTTGTACACGTATAGAAGGACTTAAAACTACGAGTGAGTCCCACAGCTGAAATTTAGTATTTTAATATCACTCACCCAGAATGAAAAAAGGCATAATCTCCTTTCATCCTTTCATCAGCTTTAAACGAAATTTCACCCCTGACATCTGTCTCATTTGCATATTTTAGCACAAAGAAACACGTTAGCTTAGCTCCAC
>NC_051408.1:44680580-44680974 GCF_015228065.2 Penaeus monodon | reverse complement strand
TCCGTGTCTGTGATTACTTTGTATATGAGTCTCCAAGATTAAAATGTACTGAACATTTGCGTACAAAATGGATGGTTTATGTGAAGGATATAAATCTGACATTAAGCCATCTGAAAGAAATTTATTTCACATGAAATCTACTAAACGTTACCATCATGTCAGACGTGTTATCAGAATGTTGGACTAATTTAAGTGTCTGCCCTAATTTATCTGTCTCCGAGAGGCAAACGGCCTGTAATTTGGAAGGTGCCAATTCCGCCGCTATAAAAGTGGCCAGCGCCCTGCCTCTCCACCGGTCACCATGACGGCCTCCGCTGCCTCGCTCGTCGCGCTGGTGAGGCTCCGCCTTTTGTCTCTAGACGAAGCGGCGCGCGGGTTTTGTCAGTGACTCTTT
>NC_051408.1:44678505-44678647 GCF_015228065.2 Penaeus monodon | reverse complement strand
AGCGATTTAAAATAAAAATTTACACAAGCATAGTTTTACTTAATTTCATTTATTGGATAAATACAAAGAAATATAATCTTTTAAAATCAGTCTTCAAACTTTATTTACCAGTACATTTCATAATTTCCATTCTACAATATTA
>NC_051408.1:44676474-44677835 GCF_015228065.2 Penaeus monodon | reverse complement strand
ATAATTAACACACACACACTTCCTAAACAAATATACGTTTTGACTGATATGAACAGTCATTAGAACCTATATATACGCCTCTAATTTTTTCGCTCCAGTCGGTGCTGAGCATCGCCGCCTGCAGGCAGCTTGAACCGAAGGGGCGAACCCAAGTGCCTTCCGGTGTCAACAGTCCCCACAAAATTGCATTTGAATACGTGACGGGCAGTTCATCGTCGTCACAAATGGCAGGGTCACACGGGGATTCGTGGACAGGCAGTTACGCGTCGTTAGCGACGGTACCCTCTACAGTAAACTCTCTTGCAACGGAAGCTCAGACTGCGAAGCCCTCCACGACCAACCCTCCTGCGGTTAACCCGACAACCAAGCCACCAACGACTGGGGCATGCCAGTGCGGGGTTGCCAACCCAACGCGCATCGTAGGAGGAGAAGAAGTCCAACCCGCCCACAAGTACCCGTGGCAAATAGGTCTCAAGTATAAGGGAGGCAATGGGTACTGGTGTGGAGGCGCCGTCATCAACGACCGCTACATCCTGACCGCCGCCCACTGCCTATTTGACTCCGACGGCAACCAGGAGTCTGCTGAAGGCCTCGTGGTTGGCGTTGGCGATCACCTCATGAGCTCCACTTCCGACGATGTGGCTGCAACTGAGCTAATCAGTGTGGAGAAGGTCATTCTGCACCCACAGTACAATAAACAGACATTTGATAATGATATAGCTCTTTTAAAGTTGTCCAAAGTCCTAACTTTCTCCACGGAGGTGCGACCTGTCTGCCTTCCTGAGAACGACAGCAAAACCTACGCAGGCGCAGAAGGCATTGCCTCCGGCTGGGGCACGCTGTCCTCGGGGGGAAGTCAGCCCAATCAGCTGATGGAGGTAACCGTGCCCATCCTGGACCCAAGCTGCTGGGGCCAGTCGGTGACCGAAAGGATGCTGTGCGCAGGATACCCGAAGGGCGGCAAGGACACCTGCCAGGGAGACTCCGGAGGACCTCTATGTGTAGTGGAGGGCAACAGGTATTATGAAGTCGGCGTGACGTCCCACGGCAGCGGCTGTGCTGATGCCAACAGCCCCGGAGTGTACTCCAGGGTGAGCAAGTTTCTTTCCTGGATCTTGGTGAACACCGCGGACGCCGCCTACTGCTGAGGCCGCACTAAGGGCGTCACTTCCTTTCAGCTACAGATCCTCTGAGGTTGCCGGGAACTCTCACGATCCAGAAACACTTCAATCCGATTGATTGGTCAGTAAAAAAATGGACAAGCGAATTAAAAAATAGATAAGCAATCAAAAGTCATAATTTACCATTTGAGACCTAAAACAACTGATACGTAAGTGGATAGAATTCTAATTTATTAAAGG
>NC_051408.1:44676199-44676455 GCF_015228065.2 Penaeus monodon | reverse complement strand
TGTATGTACACATATATTGCTATGTAAAGATGTAACTAATTAAAGATTGTTGAATAACAGGCAAATAAATGATTGTCATACAGTACAATCGAGAAAATATAGTTATGGACCAAAATCCCTTCACATTCTTATTTTCGTTTTTTATCCCTATTACTTGAACTACATTTAAAAGTATCAATACTGTTTGATGCCACGACCGTCGGTACATTAAAGTATAGTCTGTCCAATACTGAATGACTGTCAATATTTATATATT
>NC_051408.1:44675445-44676118 GCF_015228065.2 Penaeus monodon | reverse complement strand
AATGCATTATACACATATGAAAAAGTATATGTAAGGGTTGAGTTCTTTCCTCACTATGTCCTTATCTCCACTCGTTATCAAAACCCGAAGCCAAGCCTTTTCATTCTGATAGTGAACAGAACATAGTATATACACGTTAATGGTAGATTCATAATGGAAATGATGAAATTCATACTTCTCATTCATTACACATTTACGCCCTTATTTCCTTATATTTTCATTTTGTTACAAAGATCATCAGTGATATACTGCTTTAACAGTTTAACAGTTGTCTTTATCATAATGAATTTGATTTAGTTATGTTGAGATCATGACCCGATTCTGTATATCCAAATACTTGTGTGCAGTGTCCTTTACATTTAAAAACTGGGATTTTAGCAAGTGCTTGATAAGACACATTTATGAAATCTCAATGCCGAAAGCGATTACTGCAATAATGAAAAATGAATATCGTGCATTGTGTTTAATACTTGAAAATAAAGATACTTTTAGGGTGCAAAGAACAAGTATGTCTGTGGCCTTCTGGGACACCGACACAAAGGCCCACAGGTTATTTAAATGCCGCTAGTGTAATCACTGAAAACATTCTCTTGGTATAATAAGCATGACAGCATCTTTGTATTAATCACGTATGTTTGCAAAAGTGTAGCAAATTATACACATTACTCGAAAT
>NC_051408.1:44673253-44673393 GCF_015228065.2 Penaeus monodon | reverse complement strand
CTGGAGAAAGTGGTAATCACAAATAAGCTGTTTTTTCGTGTTAAAAACTGTGAGAAATTACAACACTTCATATCGTCCTTTGCATAAGAGACTTGTTGAAAAAATAATGAAATATTTTTAAGGATGCTATATACGGCAAG
>NC_051408.1:44672714-44672910 GCF_015228065.2 Penaeus monodon | reverse complement strand
AATATTTGGGTCGTCTAAGGATAGGTATTTCCGAGCATAATGCTTTGACAAGATTAGTGGAATGAAGTGAAAAGGCGGGGAAGAAGGGGCAAGAACTGAAGATAACAGACCTTTGACAGTTCCCGTCGAAATCGAGGGTCATCGCTGTCGTATTAGGCTGCGTTCCTGTTATAAATACATATATTCACACACACAC
>NC_051408.1:44672235-44672569 GCF_015228065.2 Penaeus monodon | reverse complement strand
AGACGGTCCTTCGCAAAAGTCAAATGTACGGATCGGGTGGCTTGAGACTGTAGAATGTACTGAAGCTAAAGAACTGAAAGGTTTTATCGTTGTTACAGAGATAAGCCAGAGACCCGGGAATAAAACACGGTTCAATCATACATTGAATAGATAACTGCAGAAAACATTCAAGACGCTTTGCGGAGAAAGTTGTCATTCTATACTCTCTCTTTCTTTCTTTTTAAATTCTAGAGATACGCCACTTTCTGAAGAAAAAGGGAGATACATTGATAGATAGATAGAGAGAGGGGTGGGAGCAGGGGGAGAGAAACAAAATTTTGCCGTTTAGGAAGAA
>NC_051408.1:44671891-44672024 GCF_015228065.2 Penaeus monodon | reverse complement strand
AGATTAATACGCAAAATATATAAAATAATATTTATTTTCACATTTCACAATTCTTTCCAAGGACGGCATGCCTTACCTTTTTGTTTCCAGGGTGTTAAGAATGTTAAGATATTGTTAAATTATGTTCAATTCC
>NC_051408.1:44670468-44670690 GCF_015228065.2 Penaeus monodon | reverse complement strand
TCTTCGCTTCCCTACAACCCCCGCTGAATAACTGGAAGTGGAAATTGAAATAATGCAACTTTATGGATTTGCTTTCGTGTTTGCAGTGGTTTAAATATTACATATATGACTCCACCGATAGTCAAGCAAATATAGTGAAGGAAGTATAATTGGAGAGTAAAGATACTTTCAGGAAACAAGAAATTACAGTCAAAGGTGTCCTTGGGCCAGCCAGCCGTCTCT
>NC_051408.1:44668847-44669441 GCF_015228065.2 Penaeus monodon | reverse complement strand
AAACTCAAATGGTTAAGCAAAATTTATTGCTTATGAGAAAACCAAAACAGTTTATGTGAATGCATGTGTGTTATTGTTCATTTTCCATAAAGCTCTCGAGTCCTCGAGATGGGCGAAAACAAAACATTGAAAATGTACTGCAATATACTAGTCTGATGATTGTATTTATGATTATGATAAAATTAACTATTCATAACACCATTTTCTCCAAGGGAATGGCATCAACCACGGGCGGAAACAAAATGGGAAGTTTGCTGTATGTGTAAACTGTATAGCCACTGTCTCAGTTTTCTGAACCCACTTATGACACTTTAAAGTCATCGAAACCAGTTCGATAATAATGCAACAGTCAACAACGCTGTTCTGAAATAGACATCTGCCAGTCTAATTTTGGTACGTAACAACTTTCTGTTGTTATAATTACTTCGTAGAAACTTTACCATGGATTGCTTCCATAATGATTGCGCAATATATCCCACTGACCCAAAGTATGCCAGTAATTGCGGTCAACGTCTGTTTAAGTTTATTATTAATCTTTCATCACACAATCTCTGACAGTCTCTTACTTGCTGTCACACAGGGACTCAAGGTCAG
>NC_051408.1:44668140-44668346 GCF_015228065.2 Penaeus monodon | reverse complement strand
GGAGTAACGTTTATAGCACATATGAAGAAATATTTACATCCCTTTTACCTTTGACGGAAGAATTAGGCAAGCGAGACATGCTCTGGTATCGACCAAAGGAACTTTGACGACTGGTCGGCTCCCGCGCAAAACGATGTGTCATCCTTATTATTATTGCTATCATTTCCTTCAGTGTTTTATTTACATCTAATTTAGCTTCACCGTTA
>NC_051408.1:44667972-44668036 GCF_015228065.2 Penaeus monodon | reverse complement strand
CCAATATAACATGTTATCCAGACATGCTGGAAAATAATATTTATGGAATATAAGGAAACACTTC
>NC_051408.1:44664710-44664982 GCF_015228065.2 Penaeus monodon | reverse complement strand
AACCAAACTACTGTGTGTTTAGGAACATTTAAGAGAAAACTACATTAATAATGATCACAATATTCCTTTATCATAATACAAAACGATCCTATCTTGAAGTATTTGGAACAATATTTGACTTCTGTGTATGGTAATTAAAATGTTATTTTGAATACTTAGCACAATTGTTATTATGTTTATATCAACCTAATAAGGACAATTGCAGTAACCAAGGCTGTTTGAAATAGGCAGCTGAAGTCTTTATTCACTGCAAATATCAAATATTTTTATTT
>NC_051408.1:44663914-44664489 GCF_015228065.2 Penaeus monodon | reverse complement strand
ATGACCTCATCACCAAAAGAATGGATCAGATCCAAAGGAATGCAGATATATTCTTGCAAAGAACTGCAGATGAGCTCACCAAGAGGATAGTGGATATAGAGCAACGGTATAGAAGGCAAGATGAATCTAGCAGAGCAGAGAGACCAGATCGAGATCTAGTTCAGGAAACTACCAGACGAGATGTTGCTCTGCAGGTAGTTGGAATGGATGACGGACATCTAGTAGGGTCAGATAATGTACCCGAGTCTCGTGGAATAAGTGGTTCTAATGATATGGGTTCAGCTTATGACTATGAAAGGGTTACAGAATCTTCGCCTACATATGAGGGCACACTGGTGAGCCTCCAAAGACGACTTGCAAAATTGGAGGGAGAGCTGCAAGGGGAGAGGAGTAGACGTAGACGTGTGGAGCAACAATTGAGTAATGCCATCCTTTCTGGAAATGAAGAACTACCACAGGGTTCAGTGGAGCATAGTCTACCTTCCAGAGGTGGGCATAATTTGTCAAGGCATAACGAGCCAGTGACATGTTCACCACCAGTCACAGTCCCTAACCAAAGTATATCCTACATTATG
>NC_051408.1:44656051-44658752 GCF_015228065.2 Penaeus monodon | reverse complement strand
AGGGGGGCAATTGGGGAGCCTTCTGAACTTGTAAAAAGGGTTTTCCTGTCATGTATTCCATTTTGGATGAGGGATTTCCTGGTCCTGAAGGAAGACCGTAGTGCCATGCAATTAGCTGAGATGGCCCAAAGGCTTTGGAAAAATCGCCATGGTATAAAGCATGGTCTATCCTCCGACCATCATTCTCATGGTCCTCGGCGACATGACCCCTATATGATACAGAACCAGACAGCGGCTCCTGTTGCTGCTGTTGGAAGCAACCGCATACCCTAGAGTATACCAGTACCAAATACTTGGTGTGAATATCGCCAGAGTTTGGGGCATAGTACGGGGCAGTGCATTGCCCTAGGTAATGCCAAAAGGGCTGTCCTTCCAGGGCACAGTGTGTCACCGGTGCCAACGGGAGGGGCACATGGCTAGGAACTGTCCTTTCCTCCAGGGCAAGGGTAGCAGTGTCCCCAGCTCCTCTGGCATTAGGAACAAAAGGGACAATAGTAACGAGCGTGGCCACACAAACCCCTCTAGTTCAGGCAGTAGCAGTGAGTGCCCAGGGGAGGCCAGGACGGTTACACCCTCATGTCTTTTATAGACACAGGGAGTGAGGCAACACTAATCAAGCCCTCAATTCTCTGACGAACTGACCCAGACAGTAAGTTATGCTACCAGTAATGTAACAGAGCAATACAGGAAGTGACAGGATCCCTACATTGTCCCCAAACAGAGTTTTTTCTCCCTTTTTATCTGGACAACTGGACATTCCAACATTGTGCCCTTGTTGAAGATTTGCCTTTTCCTGGGGTTGTTCTCGAGGTAGACTTACTCAGGAGGGTGAGGTTTATGCTATCTTCAGAAGCAGATCTTCCTCACGGCATGCTTACCTGGGGATCCAACGGTATTCGGTTGTGAATACAGATACGACATCCCTTCACGTATCATTAGTCAGCAACTCGTTATGTTCCCAATTTACACGAAGAAGCTCCTGTGCATCTGCTAGAGAAACATGAAATTCCGCCTCGTACAGGATGCTTTTTGGAAGACGTTGTAGTCAAGCTGGTCCAGCAGATGAAGACATTATGATAAGTCCATCCATCCATCACCAACAAGTTGACTATCCCTTACCTTGTTGCCAAGGCAAGATATCGTAAATGCAGCATTTGGGCTTTGAATGCTGGCCCTAGTACTGTAACTCTAGGCCATGGGACACGATTGGGAACAGTATCAGAGGTTGACCAATTATACTCAAAATCGGGTAATTTGGAGGAGGCTGCTGCTGTGGGAGACATAACCCTTATTACACCAGGTCCTCTAAATGATGAGCAAAGTGAAGTAGGTGATGGGATGAGCAGACCCCCCCCCCCATCAGTTCAGGGTGTGAGACATCTCTGGGAAAGGCGGAATTGAGAGTCCCTATGGTTGCTGCTGCTGAGGGTGAATGGAATCTCATCAGACCAGGACCATGGGTAGACAGTACAGACATCCAGAAGGATATTAGTAATGGTAAGCAGGACCTGTATGGTGATGGGATGAGTGGACCCCCCATCAATATTGGGCATGAGGCATCTCTCAAAAGGGCTACAGTGAGAGCCCCTATGGTTGCTGCTGCTGAGGGTAAATGGAACCCTGTCAGACCAGGACCATGGGCAGACAGAGTAGCTAACCTGAGAGATCCTGGTGAGAGTAAGCTAGGCTTAGCTGAAGTAGGTGATGGGATAAGCAGACCACCCATAAACCAACACGTACAATTTGACATGAGAACCCAGTGTGTTGTTGAAACTTGGTTGGATAATGCACCCAGCCAGAATGACTATGAGGATGAGGAATCAGAAGATGGGATGATTATGGGATGAAGACTAATGATAGCGGCAATTTGTATGATGACACTGATGTTGAAGGAGCAGTATTGCCTCCTTCAGTGGCATTAGCACCTACTCATGTTGCAAAAACTATAACAGAAGAAGAAACTTGCCTACCAGACTTATCTCACCTAGGTGAAGCAGATCAGTGCAAAGTCTTGGAAAACGAGCTCACCTTACTTAATGACCCAGAACCTGAAGATCTTGCTGAACCTGAAGTGAGTGGTGTTCCTGGTATTCCAGCAGAATCTTCGAGTAATCTACCTAATGAAGTTTATAAACGAGTGGATAGTGGGGTGGCTGACGGTCTAGTGAGTAGTAGGCTGAGAAGTCGGTATCGTGTCTCAAATGGAGTGGATCTGGGCATAGCCACAGAGTTCTGTGAGATAAGAGCGCCGGACTTCCGGGATGACTGTGAGATTCGGTCTACGGAATCGAGTGGAGGGGCTGATGTCTAGGCCTGTTGCCTTTCTCCCTCTGTCCCACCTTTTTTCATCAGACAGCTGCCACAGGTGTGAGCCGAGTGACCAGGATCCTCCAGTGAATAAAGTGATGCCAGCGTTTTAAGTGAAATTGCATTATGATTGTAATGTTCAATAATGTATATTGTACCATATTTGCAGCCTAATCCTGTGAAGGAAGGATCAGATATTTTATGTGTCATCGATCATTTCAATGTTAACCTTTCATATATGTGATCAGTTTTGGCATGCCCAGCTTATCTTCACTCTTTTGTTGTAAAAGGCAAGTGATGAAGCTCAGGTCTTCCTTCTTCTCTTTTCAGGCTCATTGTCTCCATGGGCAACTGCGACCATGGGCAGGGGAGGATTGTGAGGCCCCCAGGCCTC
>NC_051408.1:44655579-44655678 GCF_015228065.2 Penaeus monodon | reverse complement strand
CTCAGAACTACCTAGATGTAAGACTCCATGCTATATCCAGTGATGTTTTTTCTTTTTTCCCATTCCTTCTTTTTCCATTCCTTTTCCTCTGCCCTAAGC
>NC_051408.1:44653671-44654055 GCF_015228065.2 Penaeus monodon | reverse complement strand
GGAAGATATAGATATATATTTACTTAATGTATAAATGTATGTGTAGGGAAACTGTGGGGGGGGGCCTTTCTCATTTTTCGAAGTGATGATCCCCGTGAAGCAGGTTGGAAAAAAAGGGGCCCCGGGAAGGGGGGCCCTTTTTTTACCCCAAAAAAACCCAAAAAAAGGTCCGGGGTCCCCCCTTTATAAGCCTTTAAAGGGAAGCGGGGGGCGCCCCTATGAGGGAGATTTTATGACGCATTAAAATACCCCTTCATTTTGCTCAAGTTATCTATTCAAATGAAGCCCAAATAAAAATTTTTTCTCTGGGTCAAACTCCATCTATTGTGGGCCCCCCCAAAAAACCCCAACTTTCCCGGCCCCTTAAACCCCCTGTTTATTTTA
>NC_051408.1:44652636-44652716 GCF_015228065.2 Penaeus monodon | reverse complement strand
TACTTATTTCTTAGAAAAGGGGTTAAATTGAATTCTGGAAAAGCATAAGTTCAAATTAAAAAAATGGGTTTAAGATTTTC
>NC_051408.1:44652115-44652198 GCF_015228065.2 Penaeus monodon | reverse complement strand
CATACTAAAAGGGGACCCAAAAAGGGGTGAACAAAACTTAAAAAAAACCCCTAAGTTTTTACACTCCCCCCGGGACAATTTTA
>NC_051408.1:44651520-44651601 GCF_015228065.2 Penaeus monodon | reverse complement strand
AAATATGTAAATATCCCCCTTGTATCAAAAACTTACCAAGTTTTTATACATTTAATAATATATATCCCAATGCCAAAAAAC
>NC_051408.1:44650006-44651051 GCF_015228065.2 Penaeus monodon | reverse complement strand
TGAAAATGAAATTATTTTAAATGCTTTGGTGTATGTAAAATACAGATTACATGTTATGCATTTTTTGTTTGTCCCGTGTAAAAACTTTTTTAAATTTTCCTAGAAAGAGGGCTTGGGGCCCCAAGGTACCTTTCCCCCCGTAATTATTTGTTTCCTGTGGGCTTATTCTAAATATCTTTGTTTTCCATCAGGGTTTCCCTTTTTCCAATATTTTGGGGTGGCTATGGGTTGTGTTACATGTATATTGAAACCATTGCAAACACGGAAGCAAATCTAAAAAGTTGCATTTTTTCAACCCCCCCACTTTCGTTTTCCCAGCGGGCTTAGGGAAGCGAGGGGGGGGGGGGGGGTGCTGCCCCCTATAAAAAGGGGGAGGTCCATCATAAAGGCCCCGCTACATTTGGGAACCCCTTTCGAAAAACTGAAAGTGCAAACATGATTTTGGGCGATTCTTTGATTTTAAACGTTAATTTTTGCCCTGGGGAAATCACCCTTTTCGGGATGACTGGGTTTTCTGAAGCAAATTTCATGGCATCCCCTATTCTCATCCCAAATGTAAAAAAAAAAACCCAAACCCCCCCCCCCAGGGGTAAAATTATAATATATAATATATATTATATATATTAATATTTAAAATAAAATATTACAACACACAAAATTTACATAAAATACATGTATAATTTTTGTTAAAATATAAACATATATGTATATATTTTTTGTATGTACATATAGTAAAAATTTATGATTTAAAAAAAAACATATTTGATATTCAAGATTTATGAAAATTATCAACCCCAAAAGGGTGGGGTTATGATTATAAAATCCACACTTTTTAAAAACACAGATGTTTTAATTTATTACAAAATTACAAGTTTTTGGGGGTGTGGGGAAATTAGCCCATATCAAAAAAATTTTTTGTTTAAAAAAGTATCCCATTTGATTTTCCAGACTGTGCATCCCCTTATACACGCACTTTACAAATCCAAAATTTTTTGTAGGTTTTGAAAATACAAGGGGATTACTTCATAATAAGTTTTTTTTTTAA
>NC_051408.1:44648737-44649172 GCF_015228065.2 Penaeus monodon | reverse complement strand
GAAATGGAACTTGACTTTGAATTCGTAATATTCAATAAATCCTTAGGGGCTCTGGGCCTTGCCCCCCTTTGGGAGAGCCGGGGAAGTGCGGGGAAGAAACCCATTTTCTCTGTCTTTTGGGTGGGGATAGAAAACTACAGAAATGTTGAAAAATGTTGAAAAGGGCCCATTTTAATTCCTACCCCCCCTTGTGACATATGAAAAAAAAATTTTTTTTTACGTTTTTTTGATATCATTTCGGGCCTTCCAATAAAAAACCGGAATTTTTCCCAAATTTCCCAATAAAAACGCGAAGCACCTAATTTTTTAAAAATGGCGGTAAAAAAGCAAAAAGGGTTATACATTTTTTGATACAATTATTTCCAGTTTTATATTTTGGGGGCGATAACATTTTGCATATCAGTACTGGCTTTTTTCAAACTGATTTTTTAAATC
>NC_051408.1:44648292-44648679 GCF_015228065.2 Penaeus monodon | reverse complement strand
TTATTAATTATCTTCCCTTTTTTGTCATCCTTATACGGCATTGTTATTACAAATTAAATTCGGGATGATGGTTACAAGACCCTTTTCTCTTTTTTTTCCCTTTTATACTTTTGTTGCCTTAGGGCCCTTTTATTATTATTGTCATCTAAACCCACTGATATAATCCCCCTCATTATCATTCAGGGCCATTAACGGTGTCATGTTTAATAGTTATAATCACCCCTTCGGGGCCCCACAAGTCTAAAACCCTATACCCCTGCCCCCCCAAAGGCCCCTCCCGGAAGGGAGGTCCCCCTTTGGGAACCCCCCCCTTTTCCAGCTCTGACCCCGTCTCGTCTTGGTTTTGGATTATAAGGGAAACCCTTTTCCTTAGTGTGGGGAAAACAA
>NC_051408.1:44646559-44647701 GCF_015228065.2 Penaeus monodon | reverse complement strand
TAAAATAGGTATTACATGTCCCCCCTGGGTTCTTTTTTATTTTCCCTTTAAAGGTTCTTACTCTGACTGTTTCCCCCATTTTTTTTTCCTTTGTAAAATAAAACATAGCAGACCCCCAAGATATTAAATTTTCTGCAAAGAAACCCTAAATTTGGGGGTTTGGGGAACTGATTTTGAATTACAGATGTATTTACATATCTTTTTTCCCTTTTATTTTTTTCCCATCTATCTTTTAACGAAATGCCAAAAATTTCCAAAAAAATAAAGGGAAAAATGCTTTATACAGTTTTTTATATTTTTGTGACAAAAATGTGCATGGAACAGTAAAAAAAAACCAAAACAGCCCACATGACTAGGGATACAAAAAAAAAATGATACGTCATCAAAAATCTTTAAATTTATTTGGGAAAAGTCCATGCCAGGTTTTTTTGAAAATTTGGTGTTAAAGAGCGTGTTTTTTGTCTGTAGTAGATATTTGTGTGAAATGTTTTGCACAGGATACCCCGGAGCCTGGAAACCTTTTCTAAAGCAGATAGTTCAAAACGGCGAAAACTAACGCTGGATTTTTCACGTGATTCAGACCACAGGCGACCGCTTCACCATTTTTTTATGAAACACTTTCCGGGGTCCACCACGGCCGATTGTCCCCCGAGGGGGGTGGTTTAGGCATCAAAGAAAGGCCCCGGGCCTTTGGGGTGGGGGCCCCGGGCCCTTGTCTTTCTGTCACAAATCTCTCTAAATTTCTGCCCCTCGCAATGCCCCCGGGCGCCCTTCCTCTAAACGAATCCCGGGAAATTATCCAGAGATGAAACTTTGGGGGTTTTTCCGACCCGCCTACCGTAGGCCTTTCCCCTACTTGCGCGACCGCCCAGCCGCAAGTAGAACGGCCCCGATAGGCTTTCCCAGCCATCGCCCCTTTCCGTACAACCAAAAAGTAACACATAAAAGCCATCGCCTAAAATAAAACCATCGCACGCCCATAAAAACTATCTTACCAAATAAAACCCAAATCGCGCCACATACAACCATCGCCCCCACCATCCCGGCGTCGCCCCAAACGTCCCAGCCAAAACACCAACATCAACCATCGCACCAATAACCCCACGAACCAAAAAAATCCGCCACCGCACAAATAAAACCAA
>NC_051408.1:44645062-44646460 GCF_015228065.2 Penaeus monodon | reverse complement strand
AATTTCGAGTCGCATTGTCGACCAACCCGGACCCCCTTCATAGGCATAGCCCAGGGGAAGGTTTCACTTCGTAAAATTGGGTTGTTTGAAAATTACACATTGTTCTTACTTTACCTCAAAATGCGAAGAATGGGGCAGCAGAAAAATTTTTGATTTTAACGCTACCAAAACAAGCAGGGGCCAAAAAAAACATGATCCAGACTTTGGAAGCCCTCAAAACCCCAAAAAGTTTTTGAGTTTGCCAAGCTTTCAAGATTTTCCCGAATTTTCTGGGCTTTGCATAAAAGGTAATCCTAATTTTACTACAGAGTCGTATATTCCCGAATGGAAAAAGAATTTTTGGGCCCTGAAACTTGAATATGAAAAAATTTTTTCGAAATCCAATGTCCCGTTACAAAAAAAGCTTTTGCCCCCGGGGTAGGTTTCGTTTTAAATCGTTTAATTTCTTGATTTTCCAAAGAAAAGGGAGGTTTATTTTTGGGAAAAAAAATCAAAATGCGGCAAAAAATTTTTTGCAAAAATTAAATCTCGAGGCCCTCATCAAAAAAGGTCATCATAACACTTTAAAAAAATAAACCCAAAAAATGAAAACACCTGGGAATTATACTAAAGTTTTTACAGACTTAATATCGAAAGGGACGTTATGTAAAAAAGGGGGAAAAAAACCCAAAAAAAAACCCCTTTTTTCTGCGAATATCCTTAAAATTTCTTCTTTCTTTTTGCTTTAGGATCTTCAAAGCTCTGTCCCCCAGAAAAAAGGGAAAAATAAAGAGAGTTAAATAAAGGCGATTTTTGAAATGGGGGAGTTATATAGATAGCATTTGGTTTTGGTTTTTTTCCCCTGCGACACCCACAGCCATTTTTCCCATACCCCTACGCACGCACCCCGCATACACACATCACGCACTTGTACCCCATACGGTCACACAAACGCAGGCTGGGCTTAAAAATGGGGCGCGGGGAACTTTTGGGTCAAAATAAAGCTGAATATATCTAATGCAAATATACTGATTTAGTTCCCTTTATTTATCCTTTTTCTGAAAATATTTTTCATCTACCTATTTTTTCCCTACCTATCACCCATATCGATTAACTTTTGTAACCACGTTTTTGCCCCTTGTGCTTCCTCCTTATAAATTTTTTTTATGAAAGCCCCCCCCATTTGAACCGCAAGGCCCCCTTTCACTAGGGCTCGCCTTGTTGCCCACGCATCTTGCTCTCGATGGGTGTGGCCACCGTTTTCCCCTGGACCCGTTTTTTTTCCCGCCAAAAGAACCCCCGAAGCAGCAAAAGGGCGACTCTTTCCATGGTTTCTTATTCTGATGGGCCCTATAAAACGGGTTAAAATATTTTTTGGGATGAAATATTTTTAATTTCCTTACTATCACGGAAATTTTA
>NC_051408.1:44643856-44644135 GCF_015228065.2 Penaeus monodon | reverse complement strand
CCCCCTTTTCATATTATTAACGAAATTATCAAAATTTTTTATTACTACTTTAAATCATCAGTTTTTACAAATCATTTTTTTTTTGTTATTTCATTTTATCATAAACTATTACTTTTTTAAATTACTTTTTTTTATTTGTTATCAGATTATTTCCTATTAATATTCTTATTATTATTATTATTATGTTTCCCCAGGGTTTTGCCCCTCATTGTTATTTTTGCTATTATTGATATTATCATTCAATATCATTATCATTTTTTATTATTATCAATGTTTACA
>NC_051408.1:44643455-44643824 GCF_015228065.2 Penaeus monodon | reverse complement strand
CCCCATTATTCTGCCAGTGTTTTTTTTGCCCATATTGATTTATTTTTTGTTATTTTTTACCTCATTATGTTCCATATTATTTTATTTTTATGGCGGGCCATCATAGCTGCTATCTTTTTAAAAAAAATTCTCATTCTCATCTCTACCCCCCTTTTAAAAATTGAAATTTTTTTATTGTGTTTTATCACTACTGTCCATATAACTGTCTATTTTACCGTTAGCTTTAAAAATTTCCACTATTATTGTCCATCATTTCCTCAGGGGTGGGGGAAATCTAGAAAAAGAAAGGAAAATTTAGAAATCATATAGATATGTTAAAAACGATAAATAATTTTTGGGAAAAACTATTCAGAAAAACCCCTCGCAAAA
>NC_051408.1:44642929-44643328 GCF_015228065.2 Penaeus monodon | reverse complement strand
TTTTAATGTTTCCTAGTGTTTAGAAATGATAACGATAACAGCTTTTTGGGGAAAAAAATATAACATCAAAAATGGAATGGCAATACTAAAAATGTACAAAATATTGTGACTTTTAATTTAAAACCCAAATTTAGTATATTTTTTGTATAGAAAATTTTAATTTTGGTTTTGGGTAAATCCCTTATTACTTTTTTTACTATCTTTCAAATCCTAATAAAAACTTTTTAGGGTACAATATATAAACTACAAAATTTTAAACTTAATTTTTTAAATACATAAAAATTTTTGTTTAAAAAACAAAAGAAAGGGTGCCCCTTTAGATTTTTGCAACAGTTTTTTACAAAATTTCCCGGCGCATATATCCTAAGGATACAGACGAACTGCCGGCAGGAAACCCTT
>NC_051408.1:44642814-44642900 GCF_015228065.2 Penaeus monodon | reverse complement strand
CACTAAAGGCTCCCCCATTTTCAATATTTTTTTTTTCATTTATCTACACGTTTTTACACCACGCACATTGCAAAATTTATATTATT
>NC_051408.1:44641764-44642222 GCF_015228065.2 Penaeus monodon | reverse complement strand
GTGTTTCGTTTGGAAACAGTTTTTTGATGCCCTTTTGAGAGAGGCTGGCTGGCCCCCAAGGGTAACTTTCACTGGGGAGTTTTTGTTTCTTTCTATTATTCCCAAAAACATACTTCCCTCATTTTTTTACGTGGGTATCAAGGGGAAATCATAAATGGGAAGTTTTAAAAAAAAGTGCAAAAAACGGAAGCCGGGGGCCCCTAGTGGGAAAATTTGACAAAATTGTTTTTCATTTTTTCAGTGGGGGAAAACGGGAAGGGGGGGGGGAGGTGCTCCCTAATAAAAGGAGGGGGCCCCTCTTCCCGGTCGCTAAAAGTTTGGGAAAACCCGAAATGAAAGTTCAGCATGGGGTTTACAAAACTTGGGGAAATCCACCCCCCTCTCTGCTAGGGAAGAATCCTTTCAGGGTTTTAGTTCACCCCATCATCAATCTGGGAAAAGATATTAAAAAAAGTAAA
>NC_051408.1:44640832-44641420 GCF_015228065.2 Penaeus monodon | reverse complement strand
GGGAAATTTCGTGTATATATTGCTATAATATATTATAAAAAATGTATATATAAGTAAAAAATATATGTATATATTTTGTATACATTACGTATGTAAAGTATAAAATTCATGTACTAAAGTTTGTATTTTAAAAATTTTTAATATTTTAAAGATATTTATATCGGGTCCCTAAAATCCAAAGGTTCTTCCCTAGACAAAGGAAAAGTGGACTCACCAATATTGTTAAAACCATGTCCCGAACTTTCCCCTCTCGGGGTGTTTTTAAATGTGCGCCGTGAAGTTTGGGCCCCCTTTATAAGGGAGCACCTCCCCCCCCCCTTCCCCCTATTCCCCCCCTGAAAAATGAAAAACAAGTTTTATCTAATCTTACACATGGGCCCTGCTTCCGTGTTTTTCACTTTGTTTAAAAATTACTTTATGACTCCCCCCTTTATAGCCACGTAAATATAATGAGGGAAGTATGTTTTTTGGGAAAAATCAAAAAAAACAAAAAACTACAGTTTTTAAAGTTATCCTTGGGCCAGCCACCCTCTCTCACAACATCAAGAAAATTTTCCCCCACGCACACATATATTTTATATCTGTAAA
>NC_051408.1:44640553-44640652 GCF_015228065.2 Penaeus monodon | reverse complement strand
TGCCAAGATCGTTTTTTGCCCCTATGTTTTTTTTATACCCATCTTCACAGCCCCCAATACACAAAAACATTTCACACTAGTGGGGTATTAAATTTTAAA
>NC_051408.1:44640379-44640448 GCF_015228065.2 Penaeus monodon | reverse complement strand
CCCATTATAAAGGGGTATATTTAGATTATTGTAAAAAAAAAAATAAACGTATATATTTTGTTACGGAAA
>NC_051408.1:44640166-44640251 GCF_015228065.2 Penaeus monodon | reverse complement strand
GGGATATGTAATAATAAATTTGGGAAAGTGGGGTGAGTAGTGAAACGTGTAGATAAATTAATAAACTATTGTAACTGAGGTCCCC
>NC_051408.1:44639753-44640133 GCF_015228065.2 Penaeus monodon | reverse complement strand
AAAAGGTTTTTCCTGTGCAGTTCGTCTGTATCCTTATGGATATAAAACCCAGCATATTGTGAAAACTGTTGCAAAATCCTAAAGGGCACGTTTTCTTTTTTTTTTTAAACAAATTTTTTTATGTATAAAAACTTAAGTAAAATTTGTAGTCAAAATTTTTGCTAAACCCCAATAGTCCCCCTTTTTAGGATAGAAAGATAGTAACATCAGTAAAAAAGTTTTTCAAATCAATTAAATTTCTATCCAAAAAATATACTATTGGTTTTTAATTTAGAGTCCAATCATAGTTTTCATTTTTTCAGTATTTCCATTCCCTTGGTTTATTTTTATTTTTTTTCCAAATGCTTTTATCGTTATCATTTCTACATATTTCATTTAAA
>NC_051408.1:44639451-44639684 GCF_015228065.2 Penaeus monodon | reverse complement strand
TGCTGCCCCTCTTTCTTACCCCTTTTTAAATGCCTTCCTCATTACCATACAAAAAAAAAATATCGAGGCCCTTTACTGTAATAGTTTTTCCCAAATTTTTATCATCGTTGAACATATCTAATGATTTCTAATTTCCTTGCTTTTTCTAGATTTCCCACCCCTTAGGATAATGATGACCAAAAATAGTGATTAAAAGCTAACGTAAAATTTGACAATTTTTTTTATGGACAGTA
>NC_051408.1:44639092-44639256 GCF_015228065.2 Penaeus monodon | reverse complement strand
TTTAAACATTGGTAATTTAAAAACAAAAGATAAAGATTTGGGTTTAAAGATAATTTTCAATAATAGCCAAAAAACAATGAGAGCAAAAACATGGTTTTTCATAATATTAAAAATATAAGAATTTAATAGGAAAAAAAATGATAACAAAAAAAATATTTAAAAAA
>NC_051408.1:44636687-44638113 GCF_015228065.2 Penaeus monodon | reverse complement strand
GGGAAAAAGACAGGGTAAAAGTTTAAAAAAAATTTTAGTGATAGTAAAAGGGGAAATTAATATTTCTCAATAAATATTTTAACAGTGTATAGCCTACAGAATAAAGCCATGTGAAAGATCGCTTTTGCTGCTTCGGGCTTCTTCTGGCGGGAATAAAAAGCTCCAGGCAGGCGGTGGGCCCCACCCCTCGGAGCAAGATGCTTTAAAAACAAGGCTTTAGCTAGTGAAAGGGGGCCCCTTTCGGTTCACATGGGGGGGCTTTCCCTAAATAAACAAGGAGACGCACAAGTTTCACAAAGGGCCCTCTACACGTAAACGATATGAAATGTAGGTAGAATAAAAGGGAATTTTAAAAAATATGCATGTTTAAAAAGGGTAAAAATTTTTTTAAAAAATAAAAACATATATTTGCATTTAGAAAATTTAGCTGTGATAGTAAAAAATTTTGCGCGCGCACATTTGTAAGCCCATGCCTGCGTTTGTGTGACCGTATGGGTACAGTGCGTTTATTGTGTGATGCCCCGTTTCGTGCGTAGGTTTTATGAATATGCGGGTGATTTTCGCAGAACCAATCTCAAAATGCTATCATATATTTAAATCCCATTTCAAAAAAGCCTTTATTTAAATCTCTTTATTTTACTTTGTCTGCGAAAAGAGCTTTGAAATCCTAAAACAAAAGAAGAAGAAATTGTAAGGTTAAATTTCCCGAAAAAGGGTTTTTTGGGGGGGTTTTTGGTTTTTTTTCCCTTTGTTATCATAAAGTCCCGGGGATATTAAGTCTGAATTTCATTTAGTATAATTTCCCCGGGGGTTTACATTTGAGATTTATTTTAAAACTTTGGGTTTTGATGACATTTTTTTTATGGACCCCGAGATCCCAAATTTTTGCAAAATACCTTGCCGCCTTATATTTTTTTTTCGAAAAAATAACCCCTTGTCTTTTACAACAAGAAAATTTTCGTAATACAAAACCCACCCCTGTGCATAATGCCTTTCCCTTTTTAACGGCACATTGGATTTCGAAAATTAAAAATTTTATATTTAATTTTTATTTCCCCTAAAAATTTTTTTTTTATTCCTTCGCAAAATACACTCTGAAATAAAGTTTTGGATTAAACCCTTTTATTCCAAAACCAGAACTTCGGGATTCTTGATTTCTTGGCAACTCCAAAAAATTTAGGGGTTTGCAACCCTTTATAAAGTCTGGGGTCCTGGTTTTTTTTTGCCTGCTTGTATGGTACGTTAAAATCAAAGTTTACTGCTGCTGCATTTTTGCATTTTTTAGGTAATGTAAAAACAATGTGTAAACCAAACCCAAAAATATACGAACTGAACCCCCCTCCTGGGATGCCTTGAAGGAGTCCGGCTTTTTTCCCACTAAAGCTTTAAATCCCATTAGGGGGCCAGTCCAAAAGTAAAAAATTTT
>NC_051408.1:44635498-44636615 GCF_015228065.2 Penaeus monodon | reverse complement strand
AATTTTTGTATGTTGTGCGGTGGCTGTAAATTTGGTTTTGATGGCTGTATAAAGGTGGGGATGGTTTTTATGTTTTTGTTTTTGCTTTTACGTGGTGCGACGCCTGTATGTGGGGCGATTTTTGTATGTGGGGGCGATGGTTTTTATTTGGGGAAGATAGTTGTTTTGTCTGCGATGGTTGTATGAGTGCGATTGGGTGTTGTGTTTTCTATGGTTGTACAGGTCGATGGCTGGGAAAGCCTATCGTGGGCCCCTTCACTTGCGGGGGACGGTCCCCTGCAAGTAAATGGCCTACGGGAGGCGGGTCGGAAAGCGAAAGTTTTTATCTCTGAAAAATTACGGCATTCGTCTAGAGGAAAATGCCGCCCGGGATTTTCGGGGGGAAAAATGAAGAGATTTGTGACAGAAAGAAGGGCGGGGCCGCACCAAGGGCCCGGGGCCAACTTTGTGCCTAGCCACACCATCCGGGGGGGGGGGCAATCGGCCGTGGTGACGCCAGGAAAATGTTTTTTATAAACTGGGGGAAACGGTCCCCGCTGTGGTCTGAATTTACGTGGGGAATCCACTTACGTATCGCCCGTTTTTTGAACTATCTGATAAAAAATGTCCAGGCCTCCGGGATTCCTGTGCAAAACAATACACACAAAAACTACACAGACAAATACAAAGCTCTGATAAAACATTTGCAAAAAAAATGGCTGGACTAAACCCAAATAATCAACGATTATTGATGAAAGTATAAAGTTTTTTCTGTATCGTAAATCCCTGTGTCTGTTTTGGGGGTTTTTTTTACGTTCCATGCACATATTTTCACAAAAATATAAAACTGGGATAAAACATTCCCTTTTTTTATTGGAAAATTTCGGCAGTTTTTGGGTTTTATAGATAGATTAAAATTTAAAAAAATGGAAAAAAGATAAAGTAACCCAAATCTGTACATTTCAAATCAGTCCCCCAATAAATTTAGGTTTCTTTGGGAGAAGTCACACTATCGTGGTCCCGCTATGTTTTTTCTACAAAAGAAACACATGGCGAACGTCCCCGATTTAAAAACTAAGGTAAATAAAGAGAACCGAGGGGCCAAAACTGTTAAAACCTATTTGATGTAAAACCCCGT
>NC_051408.1:44634667-44634931 GCF_015228065.2 Penaeus monodon | reverse complement strand
CCCCGTTTTCAAAACCCCCTAAAAGGAAAGGCCCGCCCTTTTAATCCAGAAACCCAAAACGAGACGGCCTTTAGAGCTGGAAGGGGGGGGTCAAGGGGCACCTCCCCTTTCCGGGGGGGACCTTGGCCCGGGGCAGGCATTAAAAGACTTATAGACTTGTGTGCCCTGAAGGGATGTTTAACTATTATAACATGACACCGTTAATGGCCATGGGAAAATAATTGGAAATGATATCATGTTGTGATGACAAAATAATAAGGGCCC
>NC_051408.1:44634551-44634628 GCF_015228065.2 Penaeus monodon | reverse complement strand
GCTCCCTTTATAACCTCATCAAATTATAGAAAAACTATGGGCCCTATAAGGGTGACAAAAGGGAAGATACTTAATAA
>NC_051408.1:44634323-44634502 GCF_015228065.2 Penaeus monodon | reverse complement strand
CCAACAGCATTTAAAAAATCAGTGAAATGCTACAGTACTGAAAATCAGATGTTATCGCGCAAAATATACAAATGGAAAAAATTGTATCAAAGATGTATAACCTTTCTGCTTATACCGCCATTTAATATTTGTGCTTTTGCGTTTTTATGAATTTTGAATATATTCCTTTTATAATTTTG
>NC_051408.1:44634051-44634187 GCF_015228065.2 Penaeus monodon | reverse complement strand
ACTGCTTTTTCACGCCTTCAAAGTCTCTCCAAGGCCGGCAAGGGGCCTTTGAGCACTAAGATGATTGAATTTTTACTGAATTTTATGGGCAAGTTCCATTTCCCCAAATAAAGTGTGGGTTTAATAAAGTTTTTTA
>NC_051408.1:44632712-44633262 GCF_015228065.2 Penaeus monodon | reverse complement strand
TTTAAAAAAACTTATAAAGAAGTAATCCCTTGTATTTTCACACCTACAAAGATATTATTTGTACGTGCGTGTATAAGTATGCAAAAGTCCCGTAACATCAAAAGCATATCTATTTTTAAAAAAAAATTTTTATGATAAAGGTCAAAAATACACACACACAAATTTTAAAAATTAAAGTAATATTAACATCGTGTTTTAAAAATTTTGGGAAAATATATATCAACACACACGTGTGTGTGTTTTATTTTAAACATTATATCTTGATATATTTAAATATGGGTTTTTAAATCAAAATTTTAAAAATCTATATGTACATATCAAATATAATCCCTATATGTTTATATATCAAAAATTTTTACATGGGATGTTTTGTATGTTGTGTGTTTTATATATATATAATTTTAAAAATTTTATATATATATATAAAATATATATAAAATATATACCAAACCCTGTTTGTACATTTGTAGGGGAATAGATATGCCATGATTAGCTTCTGAAACCCTGTCCTCCGGGAAAAGGGTGAAATTTCCCCAGACAAAAGGAACGT
>NC_051408.1:44632247-44632586 GCF_015228065.2 Penaeus monodon | reverse complement strand
CTCCTCGCTTTCCCCCACAGCCCCCCCTGAAACTGAAAATGGGAAAATTTAAAAAATGCAACTTTTTTAGATTTTTCTTCCGTTTTTTGCAATGGGGTTTTAATATGACCCTGTAAAGACACAACCCGGGTAGCCCCCGCAAATTTTTGAGGGAAAACCATGGGTGGAAAACAAGATATTTTTTGAAAATAGCCTATCAGGAAAAAAAATAAATTTTCGGTGAAAAGGGATCCCTTGGGCCTGCAAGCCCTCTCTCATAGGATCTAAGAACTGTTTTCCCCACGTACAAACAAACTGCATATACAAAGTAATTTGGGGGAACATACACATTGCCCTTTT
>NC_051408.1:44631269-44631398 GCF_015228065.2 Penaeus monodon | reverse complement strand
AAAACAAACCACTTCGATAATGTATTCATGAGAGGCCCCCCTCCCACAGATACCCCTACACAACCCTTTATGCATATAAAAATAATATCTATATAAAAGTCTATCTTCTATCTGGATGGGAAAAAATTT
>NC_051408.1:44631006-44631087 GCF_015228065.2 Penaeus monodon | reverse complement strand
TGGTTTCCGGGGTTTTTGTGTTAAAACTTAGGAATTTTTTTTAAGTTTTGTTTTACCCCCTTTTATGATCCTTTTAGTATG
>NC_051408.1:44630525-44630601 GCF_015228065.2 Penaeus monodon | reverse complement strand
TTGATCCCTTTAAACCCATTTTCAAAAAGAACTTATGCCCCCTAGAATTCATGAAACCCTTTTCTAAAAAAAAGTA
>NC_051408.1:44629615-44629697 GCF_015228065.2 Penaeus monodon | reverse complement strand
GTTTTTTTAAAAATGATATACTTTAAAATAAATATTTTTGTTTTAAAATATACACAATATATGTATTTTGGTAATTTCAAAT
>NC_051408.1:44628312-44628492 GCF_015228065.2 Penaeus monodon | reverse complement strand
CGCGTTTCCTCCCGCCTTCATAGGCGGGAGGAAACGCAAAAATACAAAGTAATACAAAATAATATGAAACACACTACAGAAGTAGTAAAAAATAAAACATAATTATGAAAATCACAAATAATAAAACTGAAAAGTTAAAACGAACTAAAAAAAATAATTATGGCAGAAGCATTTCACAGC
>NC_051408.1:44626412-44627261 GCF_015228065.2 Penaeus monodon | reverse complement strand
GGCCTGGGGGCCTCACAATCCTCCCCTGCCCATGGTCGCAGTTGCCCATGGAGACAATGAGCCTGAAAAGAGAAGAAGGAAGACCTGAGCTTCATCACTTGCCTTTTACAACAAAAGAGTGAAGATAAGCTGGGCATGCCAAAACTGATCACATATATGAAAGGTTAACATTGAAATGATCGATGACACATAAAATATCTGATCCTTCCTTCACAGGATTAGGCTGCAAATATGGTACAATATACATTATTGAACATTACAATCATAATGCAATTTCACTTAAAACGCTGGCATCACTTTATTCACTGGAGGATCCTGGTCACTCGGCTCACACCTGTGGCAGCTGTCTGATGAAAAAAGGTGGGACAGAGGGAGAAAGGCAACAGGCCTAGACATCAGCCCCTCCACTCGATTCCGTAGACCGAATCTCACAGTCATCCCGGAAGTCCGGCGCTCTTATCTCACAGAACTCTGTGGCTATGCCCAGATCCACTCCATTTGAGACACGATACCGACTTCTCAGCCTACTACTCACTAGACCGTCAGCCACCCCACTATCCACTCGTTTATAAACTTCATTAGGTAGATTACTCGAAGATTCTGCTGGAATACCAGGAACACCACTCACTTCAGGTTCAGCAAGATCTTCAGGTTCTGGGTCATTAAGTAAGGTGAGCTCGTTTTCCAAGACTTTGCACTGATCTGCTTCACCTAGGTGAGATAAGTCTGGTAGGCAAGTTTCTTCTTCTGTTATAGTTTTTGCAACATGAGTAGGTGCTAATGCCACTGAAGGAGGCAATACTGCTCCTTCAACATCAGTGTCATCATACAAATTGCCGCTATCATTAG
>NC_051408.1:44624561-44626359 GCF_015228065.2 Penaeus monodon | reverse complement strand
GGCTGGGTGCATTATCCAACCAAGTTTCAACAACACACTGGGTTCTCATGTCAAATTGTACGTGTTGGTTTATGGGTGGTCTGCTTATCCCATCACCTACTTCAGCTAAGCCTAGCTTACTCTCACCAGGATCTCTCAGGTTAGCTACTCTGTCTGCCCATGGTCCTGGTCTGACAGGGTTCCATTTACCCTCAGCAGCAGCAACCATAGGGGCTCTCACTGTAGCCCTTTTGAGAGATGCCTCATGCCCAATATTGATGGGGGGTCCACTCATCCCATCACCATACAGGTCCTGCTTACCATTACTAATATCCTTCTGGATGTCTGTACTGTCTACCCATGGTCCTGGTCTGATGAGATTCCATTCACCCTCAGCAGCAGCAACCATAGGGACTCTCAATTCCGCCTTTCCCAGAGATGTCTCACACCCTGAACTGATGGGGGGGGGGGTCTGCTCATCCCATCACCTACTTCACTTTGCTCATCATTTAGAGGACCTGGTGTAATAAGGGTTATGTCTCCCACAGCAGCAGCCTCCTCCAAATTACCCGATTTTGAGTATAATTGGTCAACCTCTGATACTGTTCCCAATCGTGTCCCATGGCCTAGAGTTACAGTACTAGGGCCAGCATTCAAAGCCCAAATGCTGCATTTACGATATCTTGCCTTGGCAACAAGGTAAGGGATAGTCAACTTGTTGGTGATGGATGGATGGACTTATCATAATGTCTTCATCTGCTGGACCAGCTTGAACTACAACGTCTTCCAAAAAGCATCCTGTACGAGGCGGAATTTCAGTTTTCTCTAGCAGATGCACAGGAGCTTCTTCGTGTAAATTGGGAACATAACGAGTGCTGACTAATGATACGTGAAGGGATGTCGTATCTGTATTCACAACCGAATACCGTTGGATCCCCAAGGTAAGCATGCCGTGAGGAAGATCTGCTTCTGAAGATAGCATAAACCTCACCCTCCTGAGTAAGTCTACCTCGAGAACAACCCCAGGAAAAGGCAAATCTTCAACAAGGGCACAATGTTGGAATGTCCAGTTGTCCAGATAAAAAGGGAGAAAAAACTCTGTTTGGGGACAATGTAGGGATCCTGTCACTTCCTGTATTGCTCTGTTACATTACTGGTAGCATAACTTACTGTCTGGGTCAGTTCGTCAGAGAATTGAGGGCTTGATTAGTGTTGCCTCACTCCCTGTGTCTATAAAAGACATGAGGGTGTAACCGTCCTGGCCTCCCCTGGGCACTCACTGCTACTGCCTGAACTAGAGGGGTTTGTGTGGCCACGCTCGTTACTATTGTCCCTTTTGTTCCTAATGCCAGAGGAGCTGGGGACACTGCTACCCTTGCCCTGGAGGAAAGGACAGTTCCTAGCCATGTGCCCCTCCCGTTGGCACCGGTGACACACTGTGCCCTGGAAGGACAGCCCTTTTGGCATTACCTAGGGCAATGCACTGCCCCGTACTATGCCCCAAACTCTGGCGATATTCACACCAAGTATTTGGTACTGGTATACTCTAGGGTATGCGGTTGCTTCCAACAGCAGCAACAGGAGCCGCTGTCTGGTTCTGTATCATATAGGGGTCATGTCGCCGAGGACCATGAGAATGATGGTCGGAGGATAGACCATGCTTTATACCATGGCGATTTTTCCAAAGCCTTTGGGCCATCTCAGCTAATTGCATGGCACTACGGTCTTCCTTCAGGACCAGGAAATCCCTCATCCAAAATGGAATACATGACAGGAAAACCCTTTTTACAAGTTCAGAAGGCTCCCCAATTGCCCCCCT
>NC_051408.1:44619016-44619591 GCF_015228065.2 Penaeus monodon | reverse complement strand
CATAATGTAGGATATACTTTGGTTAGGGACTGTGACTGGTGGTGAACATGTCACTGGCTCGTTATGCCTTGACAAATTATGCCCACCTCTGGAAGGTAGACTATGCTCCACTGAACCCTGTGGTAGTTCTTCATTTCCAGAAAGGATGGCATTACTCAATTGTTGCTCCACACGTCTACGTCTACTCCTCTCCCCTTGCAGCTCTCCCTCCAATTTTGCAAGTCGTCTTTGGAGGCTCACCAGTGTGCCCTCATATGTAGGCGAAGATTCTGTAACCCTTTCATAGTCATAAGCTGAACCCATATCATTAGAACCACTTATTCCACGAGACTCGGGTACATTATCTGACCCTACTAGATGTCCGTCATCCATTCCAACTACCTGCAGAGCAACATCTCGTCTGGTAGTTTCCTGAACTAGATCTCGATCTGGTCTCTCTGCTCTGCTAGATTCATCTTGCCTTCTATACCGTTGCTCTATATCCACTATCCTCTTGGTGAGCTCATCTGCAGTTCTTTGCAAGAATATATCTGCATTCCTTTGGATCTGATCCATTCTTTTGGTGATGAGGTCAT
>NC_051408.1:44618584-44618794 GCF_015228065.2 Penaeus monodon | reverse complement strand
AAATAAAAATATTTGATATTTGCAGTGAATAAAGACTTCAGCTGCCTATTTCAAACAGCCTTGGTTACTGCAATTGTCCTTATTAGGTTGATATAAACATAATAACAATTGTGCTAAGTATTCAAAATAACATTTTAATTACCATACACAGAAGTCAAATATTGTTCCAAATACTTCAAGATAGGATCGTTTTGTATTATGATAAAGGAA
>NC_051408.1:44615310-44615374 GCF_015228065.2 Penaeus monodon | reverse complement strand
GAAGTGTTTCCTTATATTCCATAAATATTATTTTCCAGCATGTCTGGATAACATGTTATATTGG
>NC_051408.1:44615016-44615206 GCF_015228065.2 Penaeus monodon | reverse complement strand
TAACGGTGAAGCTAAATTAGATGTAAATAAAACACTGAAGGAAATGATAGCAATAATAATAAGGATGACACATCGTTTTGCGCGGGAGCCGACCAGTCGTCAAAGTTCCTTTGGTCGATACCAGAGCATGTCTCGCTTGCCTAATTCTTCCGTCAAAGGTAAAAGGGATGTAAATATTTCTTCATATGTG
>NC_051408.1:44613956-44614497 GCF_015228065.2 Penaeus monodon | reverse complement strand
GACCTTGAGTCCCTGTGTGACAGCAAGTAAGAGACTGTCAGAGATTGTGTGATGAAAGATTAATAATAAACTTAAACAGACGTTGACCGCAATTACTGGCATACTTTGGGTCAGTGGGATATATTGCGCAATCATTATGGAAGCAATCCATGGTAAAGTTTCTACGAAGTAATTATAACAACAGAAAGTTGTTACGTACCAACATTAGACTGGCAGATGTCTATTTCAGAACAGCGTTGTTGACTGTTGCATTATTATCGAACTGGTTTCGATGACTTTAAAGTGTCATAAGTGGGTTCAGAAAACTGAGACAGTGGCTATACAGTTTACACATACAGCAAACTTCCCATTTTGTTTCCGCCCGTGGTTGATGCCATTCCCTTGGAGAAAATGGTGTTATGAATAGTTAATTTTATCATAATCATAAATACAATCATCAGACTAGTATATTGCAGTACATTTTCAATGTTTTGTTTTCGCCCATCTCGAGGACTCGAGAGCTTTATGGAAAATGAACAATAACACACATGCATTCACATAA
>NC_051408.1:44612655-44612878 GCF_015228065.2 Penaeus monodon | reverse complement strand
AGAGACGGCTGGCTGGCCCAAGGACACCTTTGACTGTAATTTCTTGTTTCCTGAAAAGTATCTTTACTCTCCAATTATACTTCCTTCACTATATTTGCTTGACTATCGGTGGAGTCATATATGTAATATTTAAACCACTGCAAACACGAAAGCAAATCCATAAAGTTGCATTATTTCAATTTCCACTTCCAGTTATTCAGCGGGGGTTGTAGGGAAGCGAAGA
>NC_051408.1:44611364-44611447 GCF_015228065.2 Penaeus monodon | reverse complement strand
GGAATTGAACATAATTTAACAATATCTTAACATTCTTAACACCCTGGAAACAAAAAGGTAAGGCATGCCGTCCTTGGAAAGAA
>NC_051408.1:44611059-44611155 GCF_015228065.2 Penaeus monodon | reverse complement strand
CTGCATCAATATTGTCAGATTCCTAGAAAAGTCTTCATTTTTTCTGATTCTTCCTAAACGGCAAAATTTTTGTTTCTCTCCCCCTGCTCCCACCCC
>NC_051408.1:44610824-44611032 GCF_015228065.2 Penaeus monodon | reverse complement strand
CCCTTTTTCTTCAGAAAGTGGCGTATCTCTAGAATTTAAAAAGAAAGAAAGAGAGAGTATAGAATGACAACTTTCTCCGCAAAGCGTCTTGAATGTTTTCTGCAGTTATCTATTCAATGTATGATTGAACCGTGTTTTATTCCCGGGTCTCTGGCTTATCTCTGTAACAACGATAAAACCTTTCAGTTCTTTAGCTTCAGTACATTCT
>NC_051408.1:44610341-44610490 GCF_015228065.2 Penaeus monodon | reverse complement strand
TAATACGACAGCGATGACCCTCGATTTCGACGGGAACTGTCAAAGGTCTGTTATCTTCAGTTCTTGCCCCTTCTTCCCCGCCTTTTCACTTCATTCCACTAATCTTGTCAAAGCATTATGCTCGGGAAATACCTATCCTTAGACGACCC
>NC_051408.1:44609874-44609991 GCF_015228065.2 Penaeus monodon | reverse complement strand
CTTGCCGTATATAGCATCCTTAAAAATATTTCATTATTTTTTCAACAAGTCTCTTATGCAAAGGACGATATGAAGTGTTGTAATTTCTCACAGTTTTTAACACGAAAAAACAGCTTA
>NC_051408.1:44609075-44609154 GCF_015228065.2 Penaeus monodon | reverse complement strand
CATGCATTTTAGTATTTTTCGGGTTAAACTATATGTTACTGAAACAATACCTAGCATGCTCTGGATCGCTTTCCCAATA
>NC_051408.1:44607173-44607786 GCF_015228065.2 Penaeus monodon | reverse complement strand
TGCTGTCATGCTTATTATACCAAGAGAATGTTTTCAGTGATTACACTAGCGGCATTTAAATAACCTGTGGGCCTTTGTGTCGGTGTCCCAGAAGGCCACAGACATACTTGTTCTTTGCACCCTAAAAGTATCTTTATTTTCAAGTATTAAACACAATGCACGATATTCATTTTTCATTATTGCAGTAATCGCTTTCGGCATTGAGATTTCATAAATGTGTCTTATCAAGCACTTGCTAAAATCCCAGTTTTTAAATGTAAAGGACACTGCACACAAGTATTTGGATATACAGAATCGGGTCATGATCTCAACATAACTAAATCAAATTCATTATGATAAAGACAACTGTTAAACTGTTAAAGCAGTATATCACTGATGATCTTTGTAACAAAATGAAAATATAAGGAAATAAGGGCGTAAATGTGTAATGAATGAGAAGTATGAATTTCATCATTTCCATTATGAATCTACCATTAACGTGTATATACTATGTTCTGTTCACTATCAGAATGAAAAGGCTTGGCTTCGGGTTTTGATAACGAGTGGAGATAAGGACATAGTGAGGAAAGAACTCAACCCTTACATATACTTTTTCATATGTGTATAATGCATT
>NC_051408.1:44606834-44607090 GCF_015228065.2 Penaeus monodon | reverse complement strand
AATATATAAATATTGACAGTCATTCAGTATTGGACAGACTATACTTTAATGTACCGACGGTCGTGGCATCAAACAGTATTGATACTTTTAAATGTAGTTCAAGTAATAGGGATAAAAAACGAAAATAAGAATGTGAAGGGATTTTGGTCCATAACTATATTTTCTCGATTGTACTGTATGACAATCATTTATTTGCCTGTTATTCAACAATCTTTAATTAGTTACATCTTTACATAGCAATATATGTGTACATACA
>NC_051408.1:44606457-44606815 GCF_015228065.2 Penaeus monodon | reverse complement strand
CCTTTAATAAATTAGAATTCTATCCACTTACGTATCAGTTGTTTTAGGTCTCAAATGGTAAATTATGACTTTTGATTGCTTATCTATTTTTTAATTCGCTTGTCCATTTTTTTACTGACCAATCAATCGGATTGAAGTGTTTCTGGATCGTGAGAGTTCCCGGCAACCTCAGAGGATCTGTAGCTGAAAGGAAGTGACGCCCTTAGTGCGGCCTCAGCAGTAGGCGGCGTCCGCGGTGTTCACCAAGATCCAGGAAAGAAACTTGCTCACCCTGGAGTACACTCCGGGGCTGTTGGCATCAGCACAGCCGCTGCCGTGGGACGTCACGCCGACTTCATAATACCTGTTGCCCTCCACT
>NC_051408.1:44605542-44606386 GCF_015228065.2 Penaeus monodon | reverse complement strand
CCTTTCGGTCACCGACTGGCCCCAGCAGCTTGGGTCCAGGATGGGCACGGTTACCTCCATCAGCTGATTGGGCTGACTTCCCCCCGAGGACAGCGTGCCCCAGCCGGAGGCAATGCCTTCTGCGCCTGCGTAGGTTTTGCTGTCGTTCTCAGGAAGGCAGACAGGTCGCACCTCCGTGGAGAAAGTTAGGACTTTGGACAACTTTAAAAGAGCTATATCATTATCAAATGTCTGTTTATTGTACTGTGGGTGCAGAATGACCTTCTCCACACTGATTAGCTCAGTTGCAGCCACATCGTCGGAAGTGGAGCTCATGAGGTGATCGCCAACGCCAACCACGAGGCCTTCAGCAGACTCCTGGTTGCCGTCGGAGTCAAATAGGCAGTGGGCGGCGGTCAGGATGTAGCGGTCGTTGATGACGGCGCCTCCACACCAGTACCCATTGCCTCCCTTATACTTGAGACCTATTTGCCACGGGTACTTGTGGGCGGGTTGGACTTCTTCTCCTCCTACGATGCGCGTTGGGTTGGCAACCCCGCACTGGCATGCCCCAGTCGTTGGTGGCTTGGTTGTCGGGTTAACCGCAGGAGGGTTGGTCGTGGAGGGCTTCGCAGTCTGAGCTTCCGTTGCAAGAGAGTTTACTGTAGAGGGTACCGTCGCTAACGACGCGTAACTGCCTGTCCACGAATCCCCGTGTGACCCTGCCATTTGTGACGACGATGAACTGCCCGTCACGTATTCAAATGCAATTTTGTGGGGACTGTTGACACCGGAAGGCACTTGGGTTCGCCCCTTCGGTTCAAGCTGCCTGCAGGCGGCGATGCTCAGCACCGACTGGAGCGAA
>NC_051408.1:44604645-44604787 GCF_015228065.2 Penaeus monodon | reverse complement strand
TAATATTGTAGAATGGAAATTATGAAATGTACTGGTAAATAAAGTTTGAAGACTGATTTTAAAAGATTATATTTCTTTGTATTTATCCAATAAATGAAATTAAGTAAAACTATGCTTGTGTAAATTTTTATTTTAAATCGCT
>NC_051408.1:44602048-44602450 GCF_015228065.2 Penaeus monodon | reverse complement strand
GCACACAAAAGAGTCACTGACAAAACCCGCGCGCCGCTTCGTCTAGAGACAAAAGGCGGAGCCTCACCAGCGCGACGAGCGAGGCAGCGGAGGCCGTCATGGTGACCGGTGGAGAGGCAGGGCGCTGGCCACTTTTATAGCGGCGGAATTGGCACCTTCCAAATTACAGGCCGTTATGCCTCTCGGAGACAGATAAATTAGGGCAGACACTTAAATTAGTCCAACATTCTGATAACACGTCTGACATGATGGTAACGTTTAGTAGATTTCATGTGAAATAAATTTCTTTCAGATGGCTTAATGTCAGATTTATATCCTTCACATAAACCATCCATTTTGTACGCAAATGTTCAGTACATTTTAATCTTGGAGACTCATATACAAAGTAATCACAGACACGGA
>NC_051408.1:44601682-44601889 GCF_015228065.2 Penaeus monodon | reverse complement strand
GTGGAGCTAAGCTACACGTGTTCTTTGTGCTAAAATATGCAAATGAGACAGATGTCAGGGGTGAAATTTCGTTTAAAGCTGATGAAAGGATGAAAGGAGATTATGCCTTTTTTCATTCTGGGTGAGTGATATTAAAATACTAAATTTCAGCTGTGGGACTCACTCGTAGTTTTAAGTCCTTCTATACAGTGTACAAATGCACACATT
>NC_051408.1:44593313-44593633 GCF_015228065.2 Penaeus monodon | reverse complement strand
AGTTTTTTCATGTGCATGTATTTACACACATCTGCCAGGACCTCCAACAAGATACTAACTGACCGAAGTAACGGGGCAGGATCAGCAGCACCTTCGTCCCTGTAACTGAGACTACAGCGCGCTCCTTCCCAGAGCTTGAAGATGTCAAACAAAGACAAACAAAAAAGATAAACTTTAATACTATTTATTATATTACACTATTTCAATATCCTGTGGTCGGAATATCTTTAACTTTTTTAAACATTGTTATTCCCATACATTTAACAAAATAATTACATGAATAAATAGAACTTGTCTGTGTGCACTTTCATCATTGTCAC
>NC_051408.1:44590999-44592732 GCF_015228065.2 Penaeus monodon | reverse complement strand
CAAAACAGAGTAATAGCAAAATTAAGTCATTAAAAATACTCCATGAGCAAGGGTGTTGCTGAAACCGAGTCCTTTTCAAAGAAAAAACAAAATGAAAACGCGGCTGACCTATGTAAAAAAAAATCAAAATCGAATACCAAGAAATGATTCGAGACACTTGTGTAAGTGAAAACTAAGGTTGTATTTAAGAGCGAAAAGGCTGTGGCAATAAGAACATTCGTATATATTCAGCTCATCTGATTGGGGACCACATGCCTGAGTAATATCGGGAACATAATCCGATAAATGTTTTACCTTGTAATGATGGCCTGAAATATACTGATGCGTTCTGGCATAATTTCCTGGCAAAGGTAATGCCTTAATATGAGACTGAAAATACTCCGGTAAGTTAGTGTAAAGGCTTCCCTCAGGAGACTGAGCTAGTACAGGTTCCCTAACTTTCTCCTCCGGAAGTATCCGTTGTATGTCTAACGACTCTCCCGCGCTCTTACTCTCCGATGGGAGCCTTAACTTCGCACTACTGCTAGTATACAAGTCCTCAGTCCACTCCACTTTCAGCTTTTGTTCTTGTAGATTGCTGTAGCCAATGAAGCTCTGGTGGGACGCGCCAGCGGGCGAGCCTACAATGCATGTGTCCTCCCTGCGACGGGGAAAAACTTCTCGGACGCTGCATGTGTTCGCAGGAGAGGCCTCTTTCACAGGTTTCTGTGGACTGAACTCCCGATTATCGATACTGGAAATCGAAAACATTACTCTAGTTCCAGGGTATGCCTTGAATCTTGAATCACCGAGGCATTTGTCACAAGCTGCTTCTGCACTGAATGCTACGGGAAACCCATGCGTGGCATTGGGCTGCAAGTTCCAGCACGAAGGAATGCCTTCCGTGGAGGCTCCGGCACGGAGGGCGACGCCACGCCTCTTGTTCCCTGTTTTTTCGAGACTAAGCTCCACGATGCTGGCATATCCCGAAGGACATCTCACCCTGACGATCTTTCGGCGATTATCTTCAGCACTGGTCTCACGCCTCCTATGTGAAGGACCTTTCGTGGGTCTTTCCGTCGTCTCCATGGCGCCTGCTCGTGTCTCGTCTTGGCGTCGCAGCTCCCGGTCTCTCGCGCAGGTTTGTGAGTGAGTTCTTTTTCCCGTGGAGTGTCCTCTCTGCCTGGTTCCTCGAGTTGCCCCCAGACGGTCTTGGAGTGGGTATGAAATAAAAGTTGTTGAACTAGTAAATGAGTATGCTTTGACTGTAGTATCTTATGTGTACCGGGAATACTGTATACCAGTTAATGATTGAAATATCATTCTCGAATTTATTTCAATTTGTTGTAGACATATTGTTTACCAAGATGAGAATCAAAAACTTAAGAGAGAAAATTCGATATTAATTCTAAACTACATCACCATACATATTTAGAATTGTGCCTGCTTTTAACAAGTCTATTTCTCAAAATTAGCAGCCATCATCGAACGCTTATTAATTAAATGAATAAGCGTATATTTACCTTCGAATATAAACTGAATCAAACTTTAATCGTATATGATTCTGTGAAAAGACAAGAATGAACGCTTCCAACTCCATTCAATACCTCCACGACTCACCATTTCCATCAACCGACAGGAGCTGGGGAAAGGTTAACCAGCTGCCGTAGTCATCTCCGTACCACACCAGCAACTCAGTGTTCCTGCGGGAAAGAGAACCTTTGGGGATATTGCATCATTGTATGTCAGTGTGT
>NC_051408.1:44586707-44588242 GCF_015228065.2 Penaeus monodon | reverse complement strand
GGGGGGGGGTGTAATAAACGGTGAAAGTAAGAAGAAAGAAGAAATGGGCAAACAAAGAGCTATGATTATAAGAACACAATTCCAGCATAACAGATCAGTCGCAAGGCAAGGTCAGCGGATACGCACTGCTCAATCTCCGCCGTCGTGACGTAGAAGATCTCGCCCCTGATCTGCATGGGCCTGAGGTTCTGCTCGCGGCCGCGCTTGGGGCAGTTGAGGTATCGCGGCCAGTTGCTGAAGGCTGTGTCCGCGGCGTCGATCTCCACGTCGGGGCGGCCGTTGATCTGGCGGGGAGGAGGACGAGGTTTGGCTCCGTCTTGCTTCGAGTTATTAGATTTCCTTGTCTTGTTTTTATAAAGACTCTTTGGATTCATGACTGAGCTTTGGTTAATCTTTGTCTTGATTTAGTTCAAAGATTATCCTTACTTTAAGTGATGATTATGCGAACGATAATGGGCGCACTTTAACATTGGCTATATTCTTAATAATAAGAGCAGTGGTAATTACTAGATATTACATTAGAGGCAATATTTACGATAAATTTGATACTCAAATAATACATAATTACAACATTTACTGATGAATAGCAATATTGCCATTGTTATGCCAACAGACCTCCCAGCTGTAGCCAGTCGTGACGCTCGTCCTCGGAAGAACCCATCCTTCGCAGGGACCAAGGACAAGGCCCTTCGGTAGTCGGGCGGTCGTCACCACGCCCTCCCCGGCGGCTTTCTGCTGCGACTGGCGGACCACCAAGGGCCAAGGAGCCGTTAGCCTGGCTCGCTCCTTCACGCTGCCGTCTCGCGGCACCTGTGAAGGGAAGCTGGCCGTGTCACCGATTGGGCTATAAATGGTGCTAAAAGGCTTTAGCAGTTAGTTCACTGTTTAATTGAAAGATTCGGTCTATTGGTACCTACAGTAAACAGGTTATTTTTCTTTAACCTACATACAATCCGATTCTTGACAATTGTCTGTTTACAAACATAATATTATTCTTCGTTAACTACCGTATTGTAGTCACTTTTGGCTTTTTAAGCTTACCGGTGCGTCACGCAGGAGAGGCATTGGATGCTTCGAACATATTCCCCGGAAAGCCCTTCTGCAAACAACACAATCTGTGGAGTAATTCAAAGACAAAATCAGTAAAGGGGAATAGAAGCAGTGTCATCTAATCTACAATTTTATGAATAAGACAAGGAAAGTCATACAATCATAAAACTCAGGACGCTTTTCGAAATTATTAGGCTACTGCAATGATAACACGCTAAAACAGACGTTAGTGTAAAGCACTGGTTCCCATCTGGGTGCCACATCCCTTCAAAGTGCCCTGGGCAAGATCTAACGGTCTCGCAAGATGTAATGAACACTTTAAAAAGTTACGAATATAGGTTACTTTCTGTGTCAAAAGAATACCCTGCATAGTGTTCCACCAAGGAGCCTGTGGAAATTCAGTTGACTTTCTGTTTGTATGGCCCTCATTCTTCTTGTGAGACTAAAGTCTGTCCTTTAGGAACTACTGTTTTAAGGAGCAAACG
>NC_051408.1:44586003-44586616 GCF_015228065.2 Penaeus monodon | reverse complement strand
CGAAAGTAACCATAATCATCTTATCGTCTTTATCAAAATTTCTTAGAAGAAGGAAAAAAACTACAGATAGAAGATTCATTCCCAAACTTTTCGAAACAAAACTCAAAACTCACATGTAGAGTCAAACTTCCTATATTGTTGATGAGCCTTCTTTGACGAGCAGCGAGAAGGAAGGCCACAGTCTGGCGTCTCTGATGCAGCAATCTGGACCTGTCAATTATCATAAATGTTCAATTTGATGAGATAAGCTTACTAACGTAATAAGAATAGATCAGTGGAGGAGATGCCTATGAAGTATGAAATAACACTGAGAAAAAAAAATTATGAGGAAACCATGAAAAATAATTTTGCCGACATATATGTTATTAGATATTCAACCAACAAGACAGTCCAAAAAAAATGCATTTAACATTGTGGTATTATATACACTCCTATCACCTGTGCAGAACCATCTGGTGTTCGTTTCAGAATTACAGGAGTAAACAACGGTTCCATTTCATGCTGCGATAAACTTAGGGTCTTTCCATGCACTTCTGCAACATCCTCTGTCTTAATCTTCTTTTTATCGGGACTGCTCTCGTGATCTGTGGTTTGATATAAAACAAACATGTCC
>NC_051408.1:44583745-44584050 GCF_015228065.2 Penaeus monodon | reverse complement strand
TACAATAATAATGTTCCTGTACATGACAGCAACGAAAGTGTACGAGAGTGCAGCTAAGGCTCTGGCGGATCCTGAAGGCCTTACCGTCAGCCATGTGCATGCCAGCCTCGGCTTCCCGGCGGGACTGTAGCGCTTTGCCATAGTCGTCGCCATACCACACTAGCAGTTCCAAATTACTGGAAATAAAGAGAATGTATCAGGAACGATAGATTATATGTGTTTTATGCTGTTTATTCTGTGTATGTGCGAAGGTAATATTGATCATGAAATAATTGTGAAATGCCATTGGCATTACGCCATATAAG
>NC_051408.1:44583294-44583702 GCF_015228065.2 Penaeus monodon | reverse complement strand
TTTGTGGCACAATGCATTTACTTACACCTCTATGTATTTAATAACTAGGTAGTATATGTTGCCTAAGAACTGAAAGGCCTCTAGATTTGCCTCCATATCAGTCTTGGAACAGTTCACGTAGCGCATCCAGTTGCTGACCGAGGCATCCACGCTATCAACTGTCTTTTTCTTGTGTGATGGTGACCTCACCTGCCGATAAGGGCTCAGGTAAGCACTGATTATCAGATTTCTTTCAAGTACGTTGATGCACATTTCGACACTCTTTACTATATAATGTTTACTTCTGAATTCACCTCCTTTTACAATTTACTTTACAATCTCTTTTTCTATATACGATTCATACTTATCGACTTATGAAAAGAAATGAAGGCTAATACAAAAAAAATCTAAAATCTAAATAAGTTACGC
>NC_051408.1:44582551-44583249 GCF_015228065.2 Penaeus monodon | reverse complement strand
GACACATATAAACACAACACCACAATCAAGGTCTAACGTGGGACCTGGTGCCAGCAGACTACTTGTGATGCACTAATGTTCTGACATTAGTCTGCTAAAATCTGATGCACGTTCTGATATATGGCAACAATACTGGTGGCAGTTTCTGGAGCGTGACATCAAGCACACTCAAAGTTTTTCTGAATGATTACCAAAAGAATTTCCTGCAACTATCACACTCATTTTTTATGATGCGGCCTTTGGTTTCATTGTGGACCAGAAGTTGATCTGATTCAACAAAAAAACTGATCGGTCTCTCCCAGCAGTCTGCATCTTCATACCATAACCTTCTCAGTGAAACTTTGTCGGGTTAAGCCTCACCTGCCACGCGTACCCGCTCTCCTGCTGGTCAGCCCGGATTTGGCCTTCGTAAGGCCCGAAGACGAGGCCCGGCGGCAGACGGGCAAGCGTGAACACGCCCATTCCGGCGCCCGCGATCGGCGACTCGGCGACCCGAAGCGGCCACGGCGTCGTCTCGCGGGCGCGGTCGCCGCGGCTGCCGTCGCGCGGGATCTGAAGGCGAGGGAGCGCTAGGGTACTTGCTCCATAGTAGTGACTTTAAATTACTATCTTTAGTGAAGCCTTGGTTTATTGCATTTAGTTTTTATGCATTATATTCGCTTAAAAAGAGCATTCATTAAAAAGTCTGTCATTACAAT
>NC_051408.1:44581713-44582315 GCF_015228065.2 Penaeus monodon | reverse complement strand
TTACATGAAAAAAACATTATCATTACAGTGTGCGTCCTATGTCCCCAGAACAGCACTGACCTTCCTGTCGAGCACCAGCAGAGGCGGATGGTCCGGACAGACTCCCTCGCACAGCGCCTTGCACCAATGGCAGACTGAGAAGAGGTTGAGAGGGGGGGGTCAGAGACATAAAATTATGTTAAATAGCTGGTATTTATGAACATAACTCAATGACTTTCCTCTTGGATAGAAACTTAAAACGAAAAAATAAAGCAGCGTGTTAGTGTCACTATATCACACGAGTGTGCATTCGTCACTGTCAAAGCAAGGCAAGACAGTACAAAACAAGTTCTAAAAGAGACAAGGGAAAGTGTGACTTACAGATGTATGTATCTTCTGCTACGTAATCCAGAGACTTATGACCAGTTCTTGATCGCAGTTTGCATGAAAACGTGGACAGTTCGGTGGCTTTGGAAGACCGTGTATTGTCTATGTTGCTGACGTCTGTGGATCTGCGTGAGACTGGTTCCCTGCCTTTCGCCGGGGTCAAAATCGCCTGCGGAGGCAAAGTGCTTTTGATCTGAACGACGTAAGTGAAAGTTGGTAAGGGAGTAAAATTAGGT
>NC_051408.1:44580662-44581018 GCF_015228065.2 Penaeus monodon | reverse complement strand
GGGGGCAACCTGCACGCCGTCTCCTGGCGCCGGGGCGAGCCTTGCCGCCCTCCACAGGTGGGCGACGTCCTCCTGGGAGGCACTCAGCTGGGCGTTGCAGGACCTCTTGCCTCTCGGACGGGGCCTCCTTCGTCCTTCCTTCTTCGAGAGCGATTCCTCTTGCCTCGTGCTCTTTACATCGCCCTCCTCTTCATTCCTCCTGCCAGTTGGTTCCATCCTCGGCGAGATAAAGAAGCTTGTAATTTAAACTTACTTTTGGACGCAGACGTGTCTCCCCAGATTTTCCTCCAGCCCCCAAGCTGCGAGAGAGACATTGCTCTATTTACATTTTTTGTATGGTGTGAACATAACCACAC
>NC_051408.1:44580053-44580481 GCF_015228065.2 Penaeus monodon | reverse complement strand
AAGATGAGAAGACTAGAAACAGAAAAAACAACGCCCTCGCGACGGCATCACCGGCGCCGCCAAACACCAGTTCATAAAAACCAAGTTTTTTTTTCTACGTACAGCAAACATTTTTTCTCACTGAGTATCTTCTTACCGAATCGTGAGAGACCAATATGTAAAAGAATGTATACTTAACTATTGGTCGATAAAACAACAAACTATTAGTCGGTGAAACGCACTAACTAAACAAAAGTAATTTCATTTAGAAATATTCAATTCCTGATTTAAAAAACGCAATATCGCACGTACCTTACATACCGTGGCATCCACTAAGGTATATTATCAAGTCTTATTAGTATATCTGTGGATCTCACTGCCACAAAGCGTAAATATATCAAAATAAAACACGACGAACTCCTCGCCTGTCCTCCCTCGCCGAGGGACGG
>NC_051408.1:44577365-44578013 GCF_015228065.2 Penaeus monodon | reverse complement strand
CTTGTGTTTGATACCGAAGGTGAAGGCGGTATATGCCGAGTGCGGTTCCTTCTTTGCGATTTCTGCCAGCTCTATCACTTCCCTTCTCCATTCATCCACTTGCCTTGTTAGTATTCTTCCCTGGCTGCTGTTGTGCCAAGAACTGCCCCAAGGTGTTTTTCACCGCCGGCCTTTATAATCACGTTTGTTTCTCGGAAGGCTTCTCTGGCTTGTCCGAGATATTCCGGTTTTACAATTAAAACCGATTTGGCGGCGTTCGGAAAATATCCTTGTGGAGGGCCATGTGTCTCAATGAGATTCCACCACTTCCTTAGGTTCTCAATTTTCCCTGCTCCGGTCAGGTCGTCGGCATAGGCAACTTGCTTTATATCTGTTGTTGTGTGGTCAATTATTGTTTGTAGCCTGAGGAGACCGATGGCGTACATCGCCATGGCAACTGGGTCACCTTGTGTTGTGCCCTCGGCTGAAGCTATCATCTCATAAGTATTTGTTCTATTGTCGACTATGTGGAGCTCTGCTGGATTGTTGTAGGTGTTCTTAATGTATTGTGCGAGGCTTGGGCATTTGACCTCTATATTGTGGATTGTTGCCTTCCGGTTGATGTTGTTGAAGGCATTTGTAGCATCCACCATGAGTACGGCCTGACAA
>NC_051408.1:44574834-44575208 GCF_015228065.2 Penaeus monodon | reverse complement strand
GTTCGCCACGAGGATGCCGAGGCCGGGCAGGTCGCACTCGGGGATACTCGCCTACGGGGAATCGCGGTCCCACTCCAAGCGGATTCTGTTCAAGCGCCTGGAGCGTCTCTCGCCTACGCGGCGGGAGAGCCCCTAGTCGATGATGCACACGGCCTCGGGGCCGTGTACATTGTTGTACATTGTTGGTCTTGAGATTGCAGTGCACGAAGCCCACGCGCTGCAACTCCCGCAGGCGGCCGGCGCTCAGGAAGGCCAGCGAGAGCATGTCCCCGTACTTGGGCTGGTTGTCGATGACGTGTACAGGTTTATGTTGCCCACGCAGGTTATGAGGAGTGCGGGTACCTCGGGGGCGATGCCCAGGAGCAGGCTATCAG
>NC_051408.1:44573283-44574564 GCF_015228065.2 Penaeus monodon | reverse complement strand
ACATACACACCACAAACTCAAACATAATATGCGTGTGCGCTCGCCGAGATCAATCCTGTATTGCCATCTAACTACATGTAAGAGCTTCTACTCTTATGTTTCATGTTAAAAAGGGAATCTTGAAATATGTCCCTACTCCTCAAAATGATTAAGATATGTATTTCTAAACATCTAATAGTTTTCCTTTTAGGTAACTAGACCTTAAACTATTTGTATGTGTATTCCCTGTATTGCCTGTTCATATAAGCACACGTGTGTGCGCGTGTGAATTTTCGTAGCATGAATAGATTATCCACATCTGAATTCAGATATTCTATCACTAATGAATGCTTGCGAACCCTTCTTTAAGTTAGATGATTCATTATCCTCGGGCGAATTAGCCAAGTGAGAAATCCAATTAACTCCGAGGCTCCTCCAATCATTCCACTCAGCCCCGTGTCCCAACGGGCACCCGCGTGGGCAGAGGCTCCATGGTGCAGTATATAAGCCTTCTCGCCCGGCGGTCAACCTGACTAGTAAGACATGAAGGCTATCCTAGCAGTCGTTGTGCTGGTGGGTTCAAATGTCTTACTCTGAACCTTATACATATACAGACAGACATGAACAGAGTGAATACACTGATGAGATATACAAATGCACTAACAGAATGTTTGCTCTTCCCAGGGTTGCGTCAACGCGGTCTGCTGCAGGCAGCTTCCCGACACAGCCACAAGGGATAACCGAGCCTGCCAGTGTGGTGTGGCCAACCCCACGCGCATCGTGGGCGGGACGGAGGTGTCCCCCGCTCACAAGTACCCATGGCAAGTAGGCCTTGGGAAGGACGGCTACTATGGCTATAGCTGCGGGGGATCTATTATCAACAACCGCTACGTTCTGACGGCCGCCCACTGTTTCTTCGACCAGTACGGAAGCCGCCTCTCGGACGAGGGGCTCGTGGTCGGCGTTGGCGATCATGTCATGACTTCGTCGGACGATGACGTGGCAGGAGTAACCAAGTTCATCCCGGTGGCCAAGGTCATCCTTCACGAAAACTACAAGCCAAGCGCTTATGACTACGACATCGCGCTGCTGCAGCTGGGTCAGACGCTCGATCTGGCGAGTCAGAAGCAAGTTCGGGCTGTGTGCCTGCCCGACGACGACTCCAAGACCTACGCAGGCATGAACGCCGTCGCCTCGGGGTGGGGCGCCCTGAAGGAAAATGGCTCCCAGCCAGACGCGCTGAGAGAGGTCACGCTGCCCATCCTGGACCCGAGCTGCTGGGGCCAGTCGGTGACCGAAAGG
>NC_051408.1:44572764-44573212 GCF_015228065.2 Penaeus monodon | reverse complement strand
GGAGGAGAGCAGCAAGTTTGTCCAAGCTGGAGTAGTGTCTTTTGGCGATGGCTGCGCCAAGGCTGAGAGCCCAGGTGTCTACGCTCGAGTGTCCAAGTTCCTGGCATGGATCAAGGAGAAGACAGCGGACGCCACCTACTGCTGAACATCATCATCTTGCAATAGACGTCTCCTTGAATCTTTTCGGGCTCATTATGTTACAAAATTTTGAATTTCTAGATGGATGGTGACTGTCCCAAATAAATTTAGTTGTATGCTCAATCAGATTTATATATCTGCAGCCTAAAAAAGACCAGTATGTATCATAATGTTCATGTTAAGATGTTTCAGTTTCATAAACCAAAGTATAGTTAATCAAACTCTCAAATAACTATGACCAGCATCTCATAACTTTATGTTACACAGCTGTAATATCCCAAACAGTTTTCACAAATGACACACCTCCCAT
>NC_051408.1:44572282-44572497 GCF_015228065.2 Penaeus monodon | reverse complement strand
AGTTTCTTATTTTAAATGCATATCAATATGGTCACAATTCAATGATGTGGGAGAGAGTGCCTACCCGACGACGACTCCAAGACCTACGCAGGCGTGAACGCCGTCGCCTCGGGCGGGGCGCCCTGAAGGAAAACGGCTCCCAGCCAGACGCGCTGAGGGAGGTCACGCTGCCCATCCTGGACCCGAGATGCTAGGGCCAGTCGGTGACCGAAAGG
>NC_051408.1:44571267-44572176 GCF_015228065.2 Penaeus monodon | reverse complement strand
TGTCTTTTGACGATGGCTGCGCAAAAGGCTGTGAGCCCAGGTGTCTATACCCGAGCATCCAAGTTCCTGATGCCACCAACTGCTGAACGTCATCGCTGCAAGTAGACAACTGTGTGTACTCTCCTCGGATCATTGTCTTATGAAGGGATTGTCGAATTCAAGATAGGTCATGATCTTTGAAAAATAAATGTTGTTGCTTGGCTAATCGCCTTTCTGTTCCAATATAGTAGCGTCGACGTCAGATAAGTTTTTGTTAAAAAACACGAAAATTTTGATTACTCTAAAAGATATAGCATGAAGAAAATGCAGTCGCTAATTTCATTCGGTTAATTAATTTTCAGCCACTTTGACATGATTATAGTAGAGCCATTACCTGATATGCAAGGCATTCTTTTATCTTTGAAGCATAAGGATTCACTTCTGAATAAAGTATATTTTTAAGTTAAAGAAAATATATACAAAATAAAAATAAAAAGCTATACTCTAACGATTACGAATAAAGTGCGACACTATACAGTTAAATCTATTCCTTTTATTCCTGTGACTGTCAGTGGTTAGATCCCAACTATATCTCTTTTTAAATATCCTCAACAAAATCGTATAAGATGCCTCTAATCAATATGGTAGAATTTACAATCCCAATAGTGTATATGTGAGGTCGTTCTACTTAATACCAAGAGTCGAGAAAGGAAATTATGAAATGTTGTTTAGCAATTATAATATGATCCTAAATTATCTTTCTTCTCTTTCAGGAGACTCTGGAATCATAATGTATTTGCATTATCGGAATATGTTTCTATGATAGTATTATTGCATGGTCCAATTAATACATTTTCCTCCTCTATATTTTATTGTTATACAATACTTACATTTGATGACATGTTTAGAAATACTTACTTAAACTCATTT
>NC_051408.1:44570626-44571126 GCF_015228065.2 Penaeus monodon | reverse complement strand
TTATTTAGCTTGCGTTGAGGAAAAACCCAGTGAGGCCTATATCCAAGGACCTTCAGTCATAGAAAGGGGAAGAGGCTATAGCAAAGAGGTGGTCCAGAGCCGAAAGAGATGTGGAACAGAACTTTCATAACGACACAAACTTGGAGAGGATGAGCATTCAGAGATCTAGTTTGTCCGGTTCTTAGAGCACCAAACACAAGTAAAGAACCGAGGATCTGTGGAATAGAACTAGTTCTGGATAGAAACTAGTATTGGGATAGTAGTCAGCGAAAGCAGTTATGTGAGGTTTCCAGTTGAGGATTGAAGCAACAAAAAATCCAAACTGAAAAGAAAATAAAAAAGAGGCATGTTATCATCATTTATCGTCATAGCTGTACGTATAGACTCTTCCTAGAAATAACTTTTAGGTCGCTTTCTCTTGCGTATTTTTTTTTTTTTTTATGAACCTACTGTTTATTCACTGTAAGATCTTGCGTGAGAAGTGAAGCAGAGATGGTCCT
>NC_051408.1:44567626-44567822 GCF_015228065.2 Penaeus monodon | reverse complement strand
CTGATATCTTGAATGTATGGTATCTGATATGTTCTTTATTCTGAAGAAATGGGCAGGTCATTTCGTTCTCTACTTTTATATCAAATCTTGATATCCTATGGGATACATCCGTTTACATTTGTGATTTGTCACAGAGTTCTTTCCTTTCGTTAGATCCACTGATTTATTAAACAGAAAATGTGCTGTATTAATCAAT
>NC_051408.1:44567128-44567329 GCF_015228065.2 Penaeus monodon | reverse complement strand
TTTCTGCAGTGAATCGGCTAATTAGTGGGATGCTTATTAATTTTGGAAATATTATTACTGTCGTTTTATTTGTAAAAAGAAAAACGTTGATAACTGTAGTAAACAAAGATCAATACTGAGGGCAGTCATAATTATAATAAGAACAATCTGTCGTTATTCAACACTGCCTAATCCCTCTAATGGTTTTGGTCATCGAACCAA
>NC_051408.1:44566786-44566863 GCF_015228065.2 Penaeus monodon | reverse complement strand
GATAATCAGAATATGAAAGATGACGTATGTATAAACATATCTATATCAAAATTTGGACTAAATCTATGAACAAATTA
>NC_051408.1:44566198-44566323 GCF_015228065.2 Penaeus monodon | reverse complement strand
GTCATATCAAATAAGCGATTTCGAGTTTGTTTTTTTTCTAGATGGTTCCTCTTTCTGCAAACTACTCAAGTTCCGAGTGAACAAACAAGTATTACTATTGTAACGTATCAAAACTTTTACACGTA
>NC_051408.1:44562608-44564424 GCF_015228065.2 Penaeus monodon | reverse complement strand
CACACTGGTAGAATTCTACACATATACTTCGTGTCATATAGATTAATTTTATCAGAATCTGTATTTAACACCGCTCTTCCTAATGAGTGCTTCTCACCCCTCATTGAACAAGATGATTTATGAGCCACCAATAAAAGTATCAATCTGAATGCTTTCCCATTAATTTGTAAATCATTTGGGTATCAATTGCTCTTCCTCACTCCTTGCACGCCTCTGTAGTATCGTATATAAATGGAAGCGTTGCAGCTGCATCCACATTCAGTCATAATGTGCTCGCTCGCTCTCCTCGTGCTGGTGAGTGCATGTTTCTCCACAGATCTACCAGTTACATTTTAAGAGAAATTCTGAATTTTTCAACTCAGTTTGAAATATTTGTTCCTATAGAATGACTCGACATACTGAGTATCCATCACAATGAAAATCTTGAGAAGATAAACCAGTCACTAAAATTAAGTACACACGCACATTTTCTTTCTTGTTCACAGATTGGAGTTAGCGCCGTTTCTTGCAGGCAGCTCCCAGACTCACTTGGTGTGGGCGAGTATGGCTTTCTGATGAATTCAGATTATGACAGGCAATACGACTACTACACAGGACCGACGGAGGCGCCCCGAACAACCAAAGCCCCGACAACTAAAGCCCCAATAACCAAAGCTCCGACAATCAAGCCACCAGACTCTGGAGCTTGCCGGTGCGGCGTGGCCAACCCCACGCGCATCGTGGGCGGGACGGAGGTGTCCCCCGCTCACAAGTACCCATGGCAAGTAGGCCTTGGGAAGGACGGCTACTATGGCTATAGCTGCGGGGGATCTATTATCAACAACCGCTACGTTCTGACGGCCGCCCACTGTTTCTTCGACCAGTACGGAAGCCGCCTCTCGGACGAGGGGCTCGTGGTCGGCGTTGGCGATCATGTCATGACTTCGTCGGACGATGACGTGGCAGGAGTAACCAAGTTCATCCCGGTGGCCAAGGTCATCCTTCACGAAAACTACAAGCCAAGCGCTTATGACTACGACATCGCGCTGCTGCAGCTGGGTCAGACGCTCGATCTGGCGAGTCAGAAGCAAGTTCGGGCTGTGTGCCTGCCCGACGACGACTCCAAGACCTACGCAGGCATGAACGCCGTCGCCTCGGGGTGGGGCGCCCTGAAGGAAAATGGCTCCCAGCCAGACGCGCTGAGAGAGGTCACGCTGCCCATCCTGGACCCGAGCTGCTGGGGCCAGTCGGTGACCGAAAGGATGCTGTGCGCAGGATACAAGGAGGGTGGTAAGGATACCTGCCAGGGAGACTCCGGAGGGTCTCTGTGTGTGGAGGAGAGCAGCAAGTTTGTCCAAGTTGGAGTAGTGTCTTTTGGCGATGGCTGCGCCAAGGCTGAGAGCCCAGGTGTCTACGCTCGAGTGTCCAAGTTCCTGGCATGGATCAAGGAGAAGACAGCGGACGCCACCTACTGCTGAACATCATCATCTTGCAATAGACGTCTCCTTGAATCTTTTCGGGCTCATTATGTTACAAAATTTTGAATTTCTAGATGGATGGTGACTGTCCCAAATAAATTTAGTTGTATGCTCAATCAGATTTATTTATCTGCAGCCTAAAGAAGACCAGTATGTATCATAATGTTCATGTTTCAGTTGCATAAACCAAAGTATAGTTAATCAAACTCTCAAATAACTATGACCAGTATCTCATAACTTTATGTTACACAGCTGTAATATCCCAAACAGTTTTCACAAATGACACACCTCCCATTAAATCAGGACAAATAGATAAACAAATGACTGAAAGTAAAATCTAAATTATTACCAAAATGCTG
>NC_051408.1:44562215-44562367 GCF_015228065.2 Penaeus monodon | reverse complement strand
CATTTTAAATGCATATCAATTTAGCAAAATTTGAATTAGTAGAAGTTATGATACTTATCTATAAAAGGTTTGTTTATTTAAATGTTCACAATATGGTCACAATTCAATGAGTTGGGAGAGTGTAAGCAGGGATATCGTGGTTCATCTCATAT
>NC_051408.1:44562021-44562122 GCF_015228065.2 Penaeus monodon | reverse complement strand
CCCAGGTGAGTCCGTAGCTTCATCCCATACACAGAGACAGAGAAAGGTTGAGGAAAATCAGGTGCTCCAACTTATCATGTTTGATTTTTTTTTAATACAGC
>NC_051408.1:44561759-44561941 GCF_015228065.2 Penaeus monodon | reverse complement strand
GAGGGAAACTGTGAAAGAGGGTCGATAACTTTTTGCCCAAGTGATAACTCAAAATACCAGGGAGTAGTCTGTCTCGATTCCGTCTCTCGTTTGTTTTTATTTTATTCATTGTAATGATCACCAAGTTATAATTAGCAGGCAGAGAAAGAATTAAAGTTAAAGCTAACCAGAGATTTGAATTG
>NC_051408.1:44561518-44561589 GCF_015228065.2 Penaeus monodon | reverse complement strand
TTCATTCCACTTCACGAGCCTTGGGACTGTTAAGTCATGCTACCCAAATTAAGAATAGGTAAGTCAAAATT
>NC_051408.1:44561067-44561131 GCF_015228065.2 Penaeus monodon | reverse complement strand
GATGTCCACTAATGGACCTTACAGCTTTGTAGGATTCCTTCAAGCTCAGGAGTCCTGAAAACTG
>NC_051408.1:44558053-44558145 GCF_015228065.2 Penaeus monodon | reverse complement strand
TCGCGTGGACTGATAAAGTGTCAAATGCCCGAGTATCAGCAATCGCTAACGTAAAGTGCGAACTCTTACAGACGGTCAAAAAGGAAAATTAC
>NC_051408.1:44556187-44556771 GCF_015228065.2 Penaeus monodon | reverse complement strand
GGCGTCGTATCAGCGCTGCCATTAGCGAGAGCATTTCGCAGTACTTCTTCGAAGGGATTCCCATTCCCATCCTCATTCCCTGAATTTCCGCCCGCGTCGGTGGTCAGTCGAGGTCACTTCGCCTGGCATTAATCAGTGAATCGAATTTCGTATGATTATACCAAACCTCTCATCTTTATTCATGCAAATTATCGTCATTGCATGGCAATCTTCGGCACAAGTGCTGACGAAATTGCGCATTACTAAACAGCTGTGGAAGTATCAATTACTGGGAAGTTGTTATTATTTGTTAATGGTTCATGCGAGGCAAAATGACGGGGAAATTCATATTTGCCAAAAATTACTCACTTCGTATTTTCATAATAAATAAGAAGAAGATTAGACTTCAGCACATTTTGGGGAAATAAATTAAAACGATGCGAGATAATGATTAGGAATTTAACAAAATAGTAATCATGGAAGATAGTGGCTTGACTGATTACCTTATTAAATGAATGAGACGTAAATTGATCGCAGTGAAATGGAATAAACGAAAATAGAAAAATACCGATAGATCATTATATTAATGCGCATAAAAATAATCA
>NC_051408.1:44551248-44551582 GCF_015228065.2 Penaeus monodon | reverse complement strand
AGGAGACAGTAAGACGGCTTCTTCCCTCCATAGTCTGCGAACGACCCTTGGGCAAGATCTAATACTCGCTCAGCCCCCCTTGGGAAAGCCACGCACCTGCCTGGCTGACCCCTAACAGGGTACTAAGAAGACATGGGAGCAGGTGTTGGATGAAGTGAGGAGCAATCAGAAGTATCTGTCCATGGTCTTCACATCACAGCACCAAGCAGATCCTACCCAAAGGACAATGGTTGGGGCTACCCGATCATAAAGATCACTGCCAAGGGGCAGACAGGACTCCTTCAAGTCTTGGTTGATAGCCTGTCTAGTGTGATGACACGAATAAAAACAATCA
>NC_051408.1:44550395-44551165 GCF_015228065.2 Penaeus monodon | reverse complement strand
GGGTGAAAAGTTAGCTACTGGAACCAACCTATTACAAGCAGATGAGACACACCAAGCAGAGGAAACTCAACAAGGCACTCATACTGCACAGCAACAAACTGCTCAACATAAGTTAAAACGCGCAACCTGGAGCAGAGAAGAATATGTACAAGTCATGGAAGCTTACTACCAAGCCTGTCAAGAAGGAACTGACACTACAAAACACACATACGACATCTGGCGTGCTAAAAACCCTACTAATCGCCCCAACATAGATCCAAATGAGTTGGCAAACCAAAGGCGATACATTATGAACAGGAAAAAACTCACAGAGATTGAACTGGCAGACATCCAACAAAGAGTTAGACAAAATCACGATACAGGCTTAGTCCAGAATGAAGAAACAGAACAAGATGATGATCAAAGACAAGAAGATCAGCCAATCAGGCCCACAGAAGATCAGAACATACATCAAAGGGCAAAACAGAACGAACAAGCTGATAATGTACAAGATGACACTGAATCAGATGAAGGAGAAAGTATGAATGAAGAAAATGACAGAATTACCCCTATGAAAGAAGATATCCTGAAAAGATTTGAAACGGCAAAAGAAATGCCAATCAGCAAAGGCTACCCATTCCGAAGATAAGACATGACAAAAAGGCAAAAGAAGTGATAGCAGCAGCAAATTCAGCGATACACCTGATCAAAATCCAATCACCAATAGAGATAATGGTAACAAATATCAACCATCCCTTGTATGCAGCTGGCTGCACAATAGTAGCATCCCT
>NC_051408.1:44548335-44548459 GCF_015228065.2 Penaeus monodon | reverse complement strand
AGGGAAGAAAAAAGCCCAAGAAGGGCTGCAGAAACAACTAAAAGCAAAGTGGAAAGAAAAAGAGATGCACGGACAGTATGCCAAACGCCTGGAAGATGGAGATGTAGATCAACACCAAAGTAAC
>NC_051408.1:44546872-44547385 GCF_015228065.2 Penaeus monodon | reverse complement strand
TGTCCAAACAGTAAGATCCAGCGGCACTGCTTTCCGCCACGCCGTGGGCATCTCATCCATCTCTGCAGATGCCGTCTTCATTAATAGAATAAGAAAATATAATTCTGTGCGTAGTACATTTCTTTTGGCTGTTACGTCAGTAACCCCCTTATCGGAGAACATGTATCCTAGATGTTTGTTTTTTTTCACAATGAGTTTTAGGCTTTTACATTCTGAAACAGAGGTTTCATATTTAGAGGAGTAACGTTAGAAAATATAAAAAGTTTGCTTTTGTTTGAATCAAATTTCAATCTGAAACAGTCTGTATATTCACCAGCAATATTTAATGGCGATTGCGATGATCCTCTTGTAAGAGATAAGAGTATTACATCATCAGCATAAATAAACACTGTCTCCTATATAACATCCTTGCTTTGTCATGGTTATCTGATTTATTAATGGTTCCATGTAAAGTATGAATAATCACGAATGTAATACTCCACCTTGTTTAACACCTTTGGCAATGGAGAATTT
>NC_051408.1:44545640-44546684 GCF_015228065.2 Penaeus monodon | reverse complement strand
ATAACTTCCGTTCATGGAGTAACTTGAAGAGTTTATCATATGTAAGCAGATCAAATGCTTTGGAATTGTCGAGTAGAGAAACTAAGACATTACTTCCTTTAAACCTATAGTATTGCAGTGTTTATACAACCAAAAAATTACATAATGTAGTAGAAAATGAGGACTTATAGGTAAACTGATAGCCAACAGTTTTTAATACATCTCTACAAATATCTATGATGATATAATCCAGTAACTTGGTCAGGGAGCCAGAATCATTACATAGTTTTCTCTTGTCTTTCACGTTGGGTTGGTTACATCATTACATGCCCCACAACTGAAACCATGCTTTACCATTATAGAAAACACTATAGATAGTTACACCTACAATTTAGGTGTCCCATTCAGCATTGACTCTGAGAAAAGCACTGCAGCATAATCTTTTTTTAGCTTTTTCATGATGCAGATGAATCCATTGACCTGCTCTTCCACACACTCACAGCCAATATCATACTCATTCAGATCGTGTATATTTGCCATATCACATAATCCCTTTGATAGTTATATAATTCATTGTATATAATTTTGAACAAATTACAAGCCTCTATGTTATCTTTCAGAATGGTGTCCATGTTCTTGACACATTTAACTGTTTTGTGGTTATCTGCACAAGAAGTTCTCCTCATGTGTGCTACCCAGCCAACACTAGATCGTCCTAGATTTATCCGGGCGTTGGTGCCAGAACATCGCATCTTCCCGTTCATCACAGACATGGCTGTTCTATCCAGGCGCTTTAGTATTTCGGCCGGATAGTGGTGGCCTTGTGGAAGGAATGGCTGACTGATGGCAAGGCAACAAGCGGTGATGATATCTGTAGAAATTCATAGTAAATACGAGTGTGATGAACTATTAACGTAATTATTGCAGCATATGGCATCATACGGAATATTGACGTTATCAAGATACATGTCCAGTTTTGAGTAATACAATTATTTATGAACATCATCAATTGGTTAGTGACATGTCTTTCGGATATTAATGTTACAGGAAATGGTAGGGGTATCC
>NC_051408.1:44540122-44541338 GCF_015228065.2 Penaeus monodon | reverse complement strand
GATTAATAAAAAAATTGTCAAGAAATGATGGTCGCCCATCTACAGTGTAGTCGGTAGGGCGTCCTTGCGTGGCAGTAGAGCCACACTCATCAACTAATAAGGCGGATGATGTCAGTTAAAATCCCCAGCAGTTATAAAGATTTATCATGTAAAGGAAAATGAAATACCAATATGTTCTGGAGGCTTGGCATTGGTAGCCGACTGGCACTTCGGCCTCTTGCTTTTCGGCCTTCGTAGGGAACAGTTGAGGTTGCATACGACAGGGTGGCGGTCATGATTATATCCTTAACTTTACTCCCCCGATGCTCTTGTGTTCCAAGTTGGGTCACGTCATCACTATTTGAGACGGTCACATCATTATCACAATTATCCCTCCTCAAATTGGCTTTCAGGAAGTTGGCATGTATTTTGGCATCTTTAAGATTCATGATATTAATAGAGATAAGATATCAGCATAAAGATCTCTGCTACATCCTAGCGCCGCAACACGTTGCATAACATGAAGAAGGATTTCTTCTGGTTGTCTATCTGGGACTCGATCAAGATTTGAAGCAGCTAAGGCAGGCATTGCATCCATACTATCGATCTTCATTAAAGCATAAAAAAAGTAATTTACATGTATAACTTACGTTGAGCGGGTATTAGAACTTTTTCTGTCTAGCCATTTGCCTACAAAGAAGAATCCCCCAAATATTTTTCTAGCTGTATTTCTTCATCAGTACAGAATTTCTATACAGTAATTTTGCTTCACATTAATAAGTGCAGTGCAGTTGATGTAATGCTTTAAAAAAAGTTAGTAGTTCATTGATTATCATTTTGTCTTTTAAAACAGTAACGCACTTAAGATCGTGAACTTCATTGTTTTTTCTAATTTAGTTTAATCCCATTGTCCCCAGAAATCGTGAGAACGGGCAGTAAGTTACGTTATATTTGACGTCACTAAAAAGCTTCCAGGAGCACACGTGATTGGTCCGGCAGTTTGAATTTTTAATGACGTCACTGACATCCAGAGAGGTTCGTGAGGGAGGATTAACAGATGTTTAAAACAGAGGTCATTTCGGTGCTATCCTGCATGATCACTTCGCAACTGTTTGATTATATGCCTCATATGCCTTGCTTTCATGTTTAGTAGGCGTCAAAGGGCTTGGGTGTTGAAATATCGGTCAGAAAGGATAAGTGCTTGCATCTGTATAGGCCTCTTGCGAGGCAATAAAAG
>NC_051408.1:44525220-44525468 GCF_015228065.2 Penaeus monodon | reverse complement strand
TTCAAAATTTAAATGAACAAATGTAAAGTTATCGTGGGAGTTTAAGTCATTGAAGGTTTTATTAATCCTTCTTTTGTGTTTCCTTTGATCCTCTTACACTGGCGTGTTCTCCCGCCCCTTGTCCCTTTCCACGCTCCCCCTGTCCCCTTTTGTCGATCTGGTTATTGTTGAACAAATCATTAGTGCTTTTGGCGGGTCATTTGGATCAATATTATTGTTTCACTAGAGGAAGTGACAGTACAAATAAT
>NC_051408.1:44524810-44525056 GCF_015228065.2 Penaeus monodon | reverse complement strand
GAAGTCCATAGGATTTTCTCGCTTAGTAATCAAGGGCACACAGATACATATATGCGTGGGTAGATTTTAGGCACATAAAATCATCATAAATATCTAAATCTGAATGGACTATCACTTGCCAAATTTGCAGATGATGGAGGTAATGCCTGGTTACGAAATGGGTCCGGAGTAACGTTTCCACGTAAATAGGTAAACAGGGTTGCAACGTTGCGATTAAGTTGTCGCTTCGTGTGTCACTCGGCGCGA
>NC_051408.1:44524574-44524646 GCF_015228065.2 Penaeus monodon | reverse complement strand
TTAATTAACTACTCTGTGCATTTTTCTATTTGCGCTTCTGAACTGATTATCATTTTATTTCAAAATCAAAAC
>NC_051408.1:44521177-44521307 GCF_015228065.2 Penaeus monodon | reverse complement strand
AGCGATTTGCACATAGGACTTATTTTACAGTCGATGATTAACAGCGACTATTTTGTAGGCATATATCGTATGTTTTACTTGGTTTCAATGTTATATTTCTTTATGCTGTTGCTTTGGTAGGTTATAATAA
>NC_051408.1:44519663-44520094 GCF_015228065.2 Penaeus monodon | reverse complement strand
CCTTCTAAAAGAGTAATCCCTAAAATCCAGATTTTTTTTTGAAAACTTCCTTAATCCGAAACGGAACCCAAACGAGTCACTTCCGACCCAACATGAAAATACATGAACCTAATCAGCTGAACACCTGCAATCAATGGCGCAACTGAAGAGAGCGGACTCGCGCCACGAGGCGAAGCGCCAAGGGACCAATTTCGTCCCGTTTATAAGGACCCGCGCCGGGGCGAGGCAGCACTCCCACTCGTCCCTTTGACCATGAAGTCTGCTGTGGCGCTGCTCGTGCTGGTCAGTCCCGAGGGTTATGCAAGTATACTTAGAGAGACCTCGGTCAGTCCCTCCCGGGTCTTCGGCCGAATTCGGTCCAAGCCTGCCTCTCCAAGCTCTCGGCTGGATTTGGTCCGAAAGCCTTCCCTTCCTTTGTCCCAGAATGGGGA
>NC_051408.1:44518819-44519582 GCF_015228065.2 Penaeus monodon | reverse complement strand
GCATACATTTTTGTTTGTGTGTCCAAGTATATCAAGTCCAGGTATATATGTCTGTCTGTACTGTATGCACTCTCGTTGCAGGTGGCAGCCAGCCTCGCCTCCTGCAGGCGGCTGGCCCTCGAGCCCAAGAAGGCGACCCGGGACGGCGTTGACAGACCCCCGAAGGCCGCGTTCCGCCAAGACCTCTCCTACGGCTCAGGCGCGCACTCCATGGCGTCCTCCTTTGAAGAAAACTACTGGACCAGCTCTTCCGCCTTCTCCGGACGCCCTCCTTCCCCTCAGGCTACCACGACCAGCCCTCCTACGGTAAACCCGTCAACCAAGCCACCAACGACTGGGGCATGCCAGTGTGGGGTTGCCAACCCAACGCGCATCGTAGGAGGAGAAGAAGTCCAACCCGCCCACAAGTACCCGTGGCAAATAGGTCTCAAGTATGAGGGAGGCAATGGGTACTGGTGTGGAGGCGCCGTCATCAACGACCGCTACATCCTGACCGCCGCCCACTGCCTATTTGACTCCGAAGGCAACCAGGAGTCTGCTGAAGGCCTCGTGGTTGGCGTTGGCGATCACCTCATGAGCTCCACTTCCGACGATGTGGCTGCAACTGAGCTAATCAGTGTGGAGAAGGTCATTCTGCACCCACAGTACAATAAACAGACATTTGATAATGATATAGCTCTTTTAAAGTTGTCCAAAGTCCTAACTTTCTCCACGGAGGTGCGACCCTGCTTCCTGAACGACAGCAAAACCCACGCAGGGGGGC
>NC_051408.1:44514340-44515555 GCF_015228065.2 Penaeus monodon | reverse complement strand
CTTTTATTGCCTCGCAAGAGGCCTATACAGATGCAAGCACTTATCCTTTCTGACCGATATTTCAACACCCAAGCCCTTTGACGCCTACTAAACATGAAAGCAAGGCATATGAGGCATATAATCAAACAGTTGCGAAGTGATCATGCAGGATAGCACCGAAATGACCTCTGTTTTAAACATCTGTTAATCCTCCCTCACGAACCTCTCTGGATGTCAGTGACGTCATTAAAAATTCAAACTGCCGGACCAATCACGTGTGCTCCTGGAAGCTTTTTAGTGACGTCAAATATAACGTAACTTACTGCCCGTTCTCACGATTTCTGGGGACAATGGGATTAAACTAAATTAGAAAAAACAATGAAGTTCACGATCTTAAGTGCGTTACTGTTTTAAAAGACAAAATGATAATCAATGAACTACTAACTTTTTTTAAAGCATTACATCAACTGCACTGCACTTATTAATGTGAAGCAAAATTACTGTATAGAAATTCTGTACTGATGAAGAAATACAGCTAGAAAATATTTGGGGGATTCTTCTTTGTAGGCAAATGGCTAGACAGAAAAAGTTCTAATACCCGCTCAACGTAAGTTATACATGTAAATTACTTTTTTTATGCTTTAATGAAGATCGATAGTATGGATGCAATGCCTGCCTTAGCTGCTTCAAATCTTGATCGAGTCCCAGATAGACAACCAGAAGAAATCCTTCTTCATGTTATGCAACGTGTTGCGGCGCTAGGATGTAGCAGAGATCTTTATGCTGATATCTTATCTCTATTAATATCATGAATCTTAAAGATGCCAAAATACATGCCAACTTCCTGAAAGCCAATTTGAGGAGGGATAATTGTGATAATGATGTGACCGTCTCAAATAGTGATGACGTGACCCAACTTGGAACACAAGAGCATCGGGGGAGTAAAGTTAAGGATATAATCATGACCGCCACCCTGTCGTATGCAACCTCAACTGTTCCCTACGAAGGCCGAAAAGCAAGAGGCCGAAGTGCCAGTCGGCTACCAATGCCAAGCCTCCAGAACATATTGGTATTTCATTTTCCTTTACATGATAAATCTTTATAACTGCTGGGGATTTTAACTGACATCATCCGCCTTATTAGTTGATGAGTGTGGCTCTACTGCCACGCAAGGACGCCCTACCGACTACACTGTAGATGGGCGACCATCATTTCTTGACAATTTTTTTATTAATC
>NC_051408.1:44502869-44503127 GCF_015228065.2 Penaeus monodon | reverse complement strand
TTCAAAATTTAAATGAACAAATGTAAAGTTATCGTGGGAGTTTAAGTCATTGAAGGTTTTATTAATCCTTCTTTTGTGTTTCCTTTGATCCTCTTACACTGGCGTGTTCTCCCGCCCCTTGTCCCTTTCCACGCTCCCCCTGTCCCCTTTTGTCGATCTGGTTATTGTTGAACAAATCATTAGTGCTTTTGGCGGGTCATTTGGATCAATATTATTGTTTCACTAGAGGAAGTGACAGTACAAATAATGTAGTAGGAA
>NC_051408.1:44502468-44502715 GCF_015228065.2 Penaeus monodon | reverse complement strand
GAAGTCCATAGGATTTTCTCGCTTAGTAATCAAGGGCACACAGATACATATATGCGTGGGTAGATTTTAGGCACATAAAATCATCATAAATATCTAAATCTGAATGGACTATCACTTGCCAAATTTGCAGATGATGGAGGTAATGCCTGGTTACGAAATGGGTCCGGAGTAACGTTTCCACGTAAATAGGTAAACACGGGTTGCAACGTTGCGATTAAGTTGTCGCTTCGTGTGTCACTCGGCGCGA
>NC_051408.1:44502225-44502303 GCF_015228065.2 Penaeus monodon | reverse complement strand
TTAATTAACTACTCTGTGCATTTTTCTATTTGCGCTTCTGAACTGATTATCATTTTATTTTCAAAATCAAAACCAATC
>NC_051408.1:44498982-44499073 GCF_015228065.2 Penaeus monodon | reverse complement strand
AGCGATTTGCACATAGGACTTATTTTACAGTCGATGATTAACAGCGACTATTTTGTAGGCATATATCGTATGTTTTACTTGGTTTCAATGT
>NC_051408.1:44493422-44493624 GCF_015228065.2 Penaeus monodon | reverse complement strand
ATAACAATAAAAAAATATTTTAAAAAACACAATAAAGATGATAAAAACCAAAAAGGTTAACAAAAGAATTTACAATTTATAAATTAAACATGGTAGTAATAATTATTTAAATTTCTTTTTATTATACATTATTATAATGTTTTTTATAAAAGGTTATGATTTAAAATAATAATGATAAAAAAAAGGGTGAAAAACAGGGGGG